>NC_048299.1:12970544-13270544 GCF_013100865.1 Trachemys scripta elegans | reverse complement strand
ACCTTGGGTGGAGGCACCAGACATCACAATAAAGAGCCCAGGACCAGCCCATGCAAGGAGAAGAGAGAAGCCACTCTAAGTAGTAAGCATCCCCGGGGAGGCTTGAGCCACACCTCAGGAGAGGGGCAACACTATGAATCACAAATGTGTATCCTACAATGAAATATAAATTATGTCCAACACAGCAAAGTTAATGTTTGTAAAGTAACATTTAAAAATTAAAAGAAAAAAATGAGGGCTAGGTCGATAGTTTCTGTTTCATGTTATTCCTCTTGTGTATTTTGAAATTCCTCTTTGTAGCCAAAGCTTTTACACATCCATTGCATGAAAAAGATCTCTCTCCTGTGTGAATTCATTAGTATTTTTAGAGATTGCCTTCTGATTGAGACTCTTCCTATATTCCATGCTTGTAAATGACTTGGTTCCTGTGTGGATTTTTCCAGTGGGTTTTGAGAATTCCCTTACCATTAATGTTTTCCCTACATCTGGTACATATAAATAATTTTTCTCCTGACTGAATTCTTTGGTGAGTTTTGAGAGATCCCATCTCAGTAAATCTTTCACACTCAGTGCATGCAAATGGCATCCCTCCTGGGTGGATTCTTTTGTGTATTTTAACCTCTCCTTTACAAGTACAGTTTTCTCCACACACAGTGCTTATTGATAGTTCCTCCTGCGTCTAAATTTCCTGGCTATTTGGAGATTTCACTCACTGGTGAAACTTTCCCCAGATTCAGTACATGCAGATGATTTTTCTCATGTTGTTTCTCTCATGTATTTTGAGATAGATTTTTTCCTCAGAAAGCTTTCTTCCCTTGATGCATCTACATTTTTTCTTTCCTCTGAAGGTGCTTTGTTGTGTTTTCAGATATCTGTTCTATTCATCCATATTTTCAGCACTAATTGTAGTCAAGAAACACATATGGAATAAAGAGATATACAACTTATTTATAAGGAAAACACACATTTTAGCTGAATATTTAGTTCAGCTGAAACTGTTCACAGTCCATATCAAAAGACATAAATCTGTAGACTTCTTAAATGTACAGCAAACTATGTATATAACTGCTTTGTACACTGTACAAGGCCGAACTTCTGTAAATTATGTCAGAGAATGAGCTAATGTGCATTTCAGTTACTATGGTATCATACTGGGAAACACAGATGACTATTGTTTCCAATAATGGGTTGATGGGGAAAAAAAAGAAAGGAATTGTAGCACCAATAGCAGAAATCATCCCTGGATCTTTGCAAACCACTCTGGCATTTCAAAGACTAACACTGCGGTGTGGTAGTAATTAATCTGTATTTTCAATATATTTTGCAGTGCAGGAGTCAAAAGATATATAAAATCTACCATCTTAAAAGGAAACAAGAGGACAACATACCTGAATCATTAATAAACTCATCAAAGGAGCCCCATTTTTTGTCATCCAAATAAATAGTTCCATTGGTGGAGTTAAAATTTCTGACACACTTATGTCTCAAATTGCCTTTAAAGAGCTGGAGGCCTATGAGGGCAAAGACACTCAAGCAGAAAGCTGTCAGGATCATCACATCAGCAAGTTTCTTAATAGACTGAATAAGTGTACCTACGATGACCTTCAGTCCTAGAGAGATAAAATTCAGCAGTATAAGGACTAAAAAACTGAAACACATGTATCATTCTTTTTGAGAGTCAAAACAACATACAGCAGCCACAAGTTCATAGTTACTTGGCCAGTGTTCATGTGTCTTTTCAATACAAACATAGTCCAGATGAAACAAAAGTAATGAAAGTAAAAAAAGATGTTTTTCATCTAGTCTAAGCAATTGTCCCTAGCACTTTCGTAGGGAGTATGGAGTGTGTGGAGGGGGAAAGGCTCCTTTTGTCCTTCCTGCATGAATTGTTCCCTCATCCATGCAAGGACCAGGGAGAATCTGACATTCATAATCTAGAAAAGGGAATAAATATCTTGCTAATTAAATTTGCAATGATGCTACCTTGGGAGGACTTGTAAAACACTAGACGCATACAGAAAAATAATACAAGGGGACCAGAAAGAGACCAATGGACCAGATCCATCAATCATATTCAATTTGATTATAGCTGTTAACCAGCGAATGCCTAATTGATTTGCCTGATTAAGGAACGAGTAAAAACTGAACAGGATTTGACTCAATAATAATAAATATTAATTATAAAGCAGAAGTCTGCTGAGTCTTTAAGGACATTGCACAGTTAAAACAATGATAAACAAGAATAATCAGAACAGCCTTCTGTATAACAGATATTATAAAAATCAAGCAAAATGCTTAAAGACATGAACAATCAAAATAAATAAAATGGCAGATTGTTTCCAGTGCTTAAATTATTCTGACTGGGCAACAATCCTGAGACGCCACCCACATCCACAAATTCAGTTGTTTCTGTAACACAAAGTCACTCAGATAAGAAAAGACAAAAGACCTGCAAAACCAAAGAAATGGTTGGAGGAGAGAATCCAGTTGGCAGAAAATATTCAAAAATCTGGGCTTCTTACCTGGGAGTATTGAAATAGTTTTTAAAGCTCTCAGAACCCTGAATGTACGAAGGACCGAAACATTGCCTATATTACTAAACTCCCCTGCATATCTGTAAAATCAAGACATGACAAAATATGCTACTGAATTGAATGAACCGTGGAAATATTTTATACAACTTTTCTTAATTGCTAACCCTTCTGAGCATACAATATCTTGAGCATTAACAAACCAAATGTCAAGGGCTCATCCTGAGTATTATGTATCAAGGATCAATTTCCTGATTACTTCAAATAGCACATACTTATAAATTAGGGCTTGGTTATGAATGATGCCAAAATCCCACAATACCATGAACTTCTAAATTTAGCCAAAAACAGCAACACAGAAATTATTAAAAATATTTATTAAAAATATTTTGGCCAGAGGAAGGAGAAAATAATTACCTTTGATCAAATTCCCAAGTAATACTTCAAAGTTTGCCTCCTCCCTAGGTCACAATAAATCTATCAATTCCTCCTACATCACGGTTCCTCCCTGCAAAAAAAATCCCTCAGTTCTCCTCACTATAAGAAAATGAATCAATTCCACCCTGTAATAGTCTCTTCTATTCCCAGAGTACAGCTCAAACAGTCCAATCCACAAAACAAATCTTACACACACACACACACACACACACAGTCCCTAGTACCTCTCAGTTACTGCCTTTGGGTCTTCTTTCTTAGAAGGAAGGTAATATGGATGGTGAGTGATCAGCTGTTGTGCCCTGCACAGGATGTGCCATGTTTGTCTTTCTTCCATAGGACAGAAGCAACTTTGTCTGTACAAAGTGCAAGCTGGTCTCCATATTGGAAGAGAAGGTTCAAGGTCTGGAGAAACAAGTATCAATCCTGTGTTGCATAAGAGAAAACGAAGATTTCCTGGACGGACGTCAGGATATGCTTCTATGGGCACAACATTCTGAAGAATCAGAGCAGGCTGCACAGCGGCGACAGAAGGACGGTGAAGAAATTTGGAAGCATGTGACCTCCAGAAGAAGAAAGAGGAGTGTCCATGTACCAACAATGCAGATACAGGTGAGCAACCGTTTTCATGTTCTCTCCAAAGGTACTAATGCAGAGAGTGGACTAGATGATACATCTGAGGGAAGGGAGACTCCACCGATTGGAAGGCATGAGATGCACTGTCCTAGGGATGGGAGATATCCGACCACTGCTCCCAAGAAAAGGAGGTGGGTGGTGGTGGTCGGGGACTCTCTCCTCAGGGGGACTGAGTCATCTATCTGCTGTCCCAACTGGGAAAACTGAGAAGTGTGCTGCTTGCCAGGAGCTAGGATTCACGATGTGATGGAGAGACTGCCAAGACTCATCAAGCCCTCGGATTGCTACCCCTTCCTGCTTCTCCACGTGGGCACCAATGATACTGCCAAGAATGACCTTGAGCAGATCACTGCAGACTACATGGCTCTGGGAAGAAAAATAAAGGAGTTTGAGGCGCAAGTGGTGTTCTCGTCCATCCTCCCTGTGGAGGAAAAGGTCCGGGAAGAGACCTCGAATCGTGGAAGTCAATGAATGGCTACACAGGTGGTGTTGGAGAGAAGGCTTTGGATTCTTTGACCATGGGATGGTGTTCCAAAAAGAAGGCGTGCTAGGCAGAGACGGGCTCCACTTAACAAAGAGAGGGAAGAGAATCTTCGCAAGCAGGCTGGTTAACCCAGTGAGGAGGGCTTTAAACTAGGTTCACCGGGGAAAGGAGACCAAAGCCCTGAGGTAAGTGTGGAAGTGGAATGCGAGTTATCTTAAGTGCCTATACACAAATGCAAGAAGCCTGGGAAACAAGCAGGGAGAACTGGAAGTCCTGGCACAGTCAAGGAATTATGATGTGATTGGAATAACAGAGACCTGGTGGGATAAATCACATGACTGGAGTACTGTCATGGATGGATATAAACTGTTCAGGAAGGACAGGCAGGGCAGAAAAGGTGGAGGAGTTGCATTGTATGTAAGAGAGCAGTATGACTGCTCAGAGCTCCAGTATGAAACTGCAGAAAAACCTGAAAGCCTCTGGATTAAGTTTAGAAGTGTGAGCAACAAGGGTGATATGGTGGGAGTCTGCTATAGACCACCAGACCAGGGGGATGAGGTGGACGAGGCTTTCTTCTGGCAATTAACAGAAGTTACTAGATCACAGGCCCTGGTTCTCATGGGGGACTTCAATCACCCTGATATCTGCTGGAAAAGCAATACAGCGGTGCAGACAATCCAGGAAGTTTTTGGAAAGTGTAGGGGACAATTCCTGGTGCAAGTGCTGGAGGAACCAACTACGGGCAGAGCTCTTCTTGACCTACTGCTCACAAACAGGGAAGAATTAGTAGGGGAAGCAAAAGTGGATGGGAACCTGGGATGGTCGAGTTCAGGATCCTGACACAAGGAAGAAAGGAGAGCAGCAGAATTCGGACCCTAGACTTCAGAAAAGCAGACTTTGACTCCCCTCAGGAAACTGATGGGCAGGATCCCCTGGGAGAATAACATGAGGGGAAAAGGAGTCCAGGAGAGCTGGCTGTATTTTAAAGAATCCTTATTGAGGTTGCAGGAACAATCCATCCCGATGTGTAGAAAGAATAGTAAATATGGCAGGTGACCAGCTTGACTTAACAGTGAAATCCTTGCTGATCTTAAACACTAAAAAGAAGCTTACAAGAAGTGGAAGATTGGACAAATGACCAGGGAGGAGTATAAAAATATTGCTCAGGCATGCAGGACTGAAATCAGGAAGGCCAAATCACACATGGAGTTGCAGCTAGCAAGAGATGTTAAGAGTAACAAGAAGGGTTTCTTCAGGTATGTTAGCAACAAGAATAAAGTCAAGGAAAGTGTGGGCCCCTTACTGAATGAGGGAGGCAATCTAGTGATAGAGGATGTGGAAAAAGCTAATGTACTCAATGCTTTTTTTGCCTCTGACTTCATGAACAAGGTCAGCTCCCAGACTACTGCACTGGGCAGCACAGCATGGGGAGGAGGTGACCAGCCCTCTGTGGAGAAAGAAGTGGTTCAGAACTATTTAGAAAAACTGGATGAGTACAAGTCCATGGGGCTGCATGCGCTGCATCCAAGGGTGCTAAAGGAGTTAGCGGATGTGATTGCAGAGCCATTGGCCATTATTGTTGAAAACTCATGGCAATTGGGGGAGGTCCCAGATGACTGGAAAAAGGCTAATGTAGTGCCCATCTTTAAAAAAGGGAAGGAGGAGGATCTGGGGAACTACAGGCCAGTCCCTGGAAAAATCATGGAGCAGGTCCTCAAGGAATCAATTCTAATGCACTTAGAGGAGAGGAAAGTGATCAGGAATAATCATGCCTGACTAACCTAATTGCCTTCTATGACGAGATAACTGGCTCTGTGGATGAGGGGAAAGCAGTGGACATGTTATTCCATGTCTTTAGCAAAGCTTTTGATACAGTCTCCAACAGTATTCTTGCTGGCAAGTTAAAGAAGTATGGGCTGGATGAATGAACTATAAGGTGGATAGAAAGCTGGCTAGATCGTCTGGCTCAATGGCTCCATCTCTAGTGATCAATGGCTCCATCTCTAGTTGGCAGTAGGTATCAAGCGGAGTGCTCTAAGGGTCGGTCCTGGGGCCGGTTTTGTTCAATATCTTCATTAATGATCTGGAGGATGGCGTGGACTGCACCCTCAGCAAGTTTGCCGATGACACTAAACTGGGAGGAGTGGTAGATACACTAGAGGGTAGGGATAGCATACAGAGGGATCTGGACAAATTAGAGGATTGGGCCAAAAGAAATCTGATGAGGTTCAACAAGGACAAGTGCAGAGTCCTGCACTTAGGATGGAAGAATCCCATGCACTGCTACAGACTAGGGACCGAGTGGCTGGGCAGCAGTTCTGCAGAAAAGGACCTAGGGATTACAGTGGATGAGAAGCTGGAAATGAGTCAACAGTGTTCCCCTTGTTGCCAAGAAGGCTAACGACATTTTTGGGCTGTATAAGTAGGGGCATTGCCAGCAGATCGAGGGACATGATCATTCCCCTCTATTCGGCATTGGTGAGGCCTCATCTGGGGTACTGTGTCCAGTTTTGGACCCCACACTACAAGAAGGATGTGGAAAAATTGGAAAGAGTCCAGTGGAGGACAACAAAAATAATTAGGGGTCTAGAGCACACGACTTATGAGGCGAGGCTGAGGGAACTGGGATTGTTTAGTCTAGAGAAGAAGGGGGGGGGGGGGGGGGTTGATAGCTGCTTTCAACTATCTGAAAGAGGGTTCCAAAGAGGATGGATTTAGACCAGGTGTCGGCAACCTGCTGCATGCGTGCCAAAGGCGGCACACGAACGGATTTTTACTGGCACGCTGCTGCCAGCCGGGGTCCAGGCTGCCGGCCCCTCTCAGAGCGCTGCCAGCCTGAGTGAACGGAACCCCAGGCCGGCCGTGATCTGAGCAGGGCCAGCGGTCGGCACCCTGGCTGGCAGGAGCCAGTGGACAGAACCCCCGACCGGCGGCAGGCTGAGCGGGGTGGCGGACAGAACCCCAGACCGGCAGTGGCTCACCTGCTACCAGTCTGGTGTTCCGCTGGCTCCTGCCAGCCGGGGTCCCGGCCACTGGCCCCACTCAGCCCATTGCTGGCCTGGGTGAACGGAACCCCAGGCCAGCAGCGGACTGAGCGGGGCCGGCGGACGGGACCCCAGCTGGCAGGAACTGGCAGAACCCCAGACCAGCAGCGGGTAAGCCGCTGCCGGTCTGGGGTTCTGTCCGCCACCCCTCTGATGGTCTGGGGTTCCAGCCACCCGGCCCCCTGCCAGCCAAAGTCCTGGCCGCTGGCCCCGCTCAGCCCACTGCCAGCCTGGGGTTCTATCTGGGGGCCCCTGTAAATGTAAAATTTATTACTGGCACGCAAAAGCTTAAATTAATGAAGACTTGGCATGCCACTTCTCAAAGGTTGCCAACCCCTGATCTAGACTGTTCTCAGTGGTACCAGATGACAGAACAAGGAGTAATGGTTTCAAGTTGCAGTGGAGGAGGTTTAGGTTGGATATTAGGAAAAACTTTTTCACTAGGAGGGTGGTGAAGCATTGGAATGGGTTACCTAGGGAGGTAGTGGAATCTCCTTCCTTAGAGGTTTTTAAGGTCAGGCTTGAAGCAGCCCTGGCTGGGATAATTTAGGGGATTGGTCCTGCTTTGAGCAGGGGGTTGGACTAGATGACCTCCTGAGGTCCCTTCCAACCCCGATATTCTATGATTCTCAGCCCTGCCTATTGCTACCTCTGCTTTTCAGCTCTCTCTCTGTCTGACACACACACACACACACACACACACACACACACGTTCACCTACCCACCCACACACCTGTTGTTCTTTCAACCAAGTGGGAGGTAGAGTTGGAGACTTTACAATGAGTCACGTCTTCACTGGCAGAGACTGCTAGAACAGTAAAAAGAGGAAGCTCTCTAGCGAAGCTCTGTGACTGTAACAGGCTGGAAGAACCAACAGGAGGTGAAATAGGCTGCTTTAGAGACAAGCCCTGAATGGCAGCTTAGACAGTAAGAGCCCAAAGAGAACTGTCAGAATCACGGGAGAAGGGAGACACTGGGGAGCTAGTCAATCAGCAAGGTCCAGGCACAGAGTTGGTATCTGCCTCTGGACCAGAGAGGTTTACATTTTGAGCCTTGGAAGGATGCAGGAAGATAAAGAGTGTGCTGACAGAGACACCCTGAAGAGGAAGTAAGTATCTAAGACATTAACTCTCCATTGAGAAATAGCAGAACACGAGACTGTACTCCAGAGTGGATGGGAGTGGAGCAGCAAAGTCTGGAAAGCAAGAGGGGCTGATGACAAATTAGAGACGGTGAGAAAGATCATCCTCTGATGCGGAAAACTGTATTTTAATTTAATGGTGATTAATGAATAAAGTCCTTCCTTGAACAAGGAGTTATTGAAGGTGAAGTCTGACTCGGGACTGACTTACATAGCCAACAGGGGAAACTGTGGCAGGACCCATGGCCTTGGCTGGTGACACTTCCCTGAGAATGGTTGTCAATAGTGTCCTGGAATTAGTAAAAGGGACCTATGGATTTAATGGAACTATAAAGTCCTGAGGCTGTCTCATTGTGTGGTAGGAAGTTCCTCTTCTCACCTCTGCTGACTGAGCTGCAGTCAGTGTGTTGTCACTGGGAGCACAGTGAATGAGAAGCTGTCTGTGCAGACAGCTCAGAGGAACTCTGCAGGGAGTAGCTCTTGTCACTGTTGGTATGGAGTACACGTCATACTATCTACAGTGAAATAACTGGAAATACTATGGATGATAGTATTGTCTGATTATTGCCTTATTGTGACCAAATGAAATGAAGATACAAGGGACTGATTAGCCCACTTTCTTTGGAACTCTCATCACTCAGGCAAGTTGGGAGTAATCAAACCCTGGAGTAACAATTTCTGCCTCCCCCTTGTTACTTATGCTGTAAAAGAAAGTGACAGAAAAATTTGACATCCCATATGGGTCTTGAACTCCTGTGGATTGCAGACCTTCTTGGCAAGCTTGTGTGATAGGAGGAGCCTGTAATACAGTGGCTTAATTAATTTGATTTTATTGCTTTCTAATTGCAGAAAGTTCAAGCTCACACTGTTTTTGGTGATGCTGATCCCAGATTTAATCCACTGACTACCCTGATGTCTGCATATATGTGGCACACAGATACTTCATGACAGTATAGATATTACATCTCACTTCCTGTCAGGTCAGACCCTTTTCCTATTTCACAAATAGGGGCCACTGATGGCTAAATGATGGCACTGAATATATCATATATGTTTTTATCTTTACCCTCTGTACAATCCCCTTACCCTCTTTTTGTGGGATTGGCATGCTGTTGATATCCCGTATACCATACAACAAAGGGAATACAAGAGCACTAGATACAGTTATCACTCCTTACAATGTTGTGTCTTAAGGGCACAGTACAAAACCTTAGTGAAAAGTTCTAGAGAAAATAAACACAAGCAAAAATAATTTAAACTTCATAATAGCCTTTTAAAATATACATGTTCTTACTTACGCCATAGCAATGACACTGATATCAAACCAATTCCACGGATCTCGAAGGAAAGTGAATTCATTCAGACAGAATCCTCTTGCCAATATTTTTATCAATACTTCAAAAGTGTAAATGCCAGTGAAAGTGTACCTGGGGAGTAAAGTGTCCAAGAAATGTGAGACCATTAGCAATTAATGGAGGAGGGTATGTGGCACATGCAGTTTACTCACTTTGAGCTGTCTCTTTGCCCAAGTGCCCCCAAATGAAGTTAATGGAAAGGCTCCCATTGATTTCAACAGGTACTGGATCAGGACTTAACTCCTACAGGCAACTTGAAATATTAGCTACCAGCAGTCTGCATGTGGCTATCAATATCTGTGTTTGCGGTATACTTGCTTACGTGTGACCATTTTTTGTTTGCTACAATTTTAAAGTGACTCAGGTTGGGCATCCCTAATTTTAGCCACCCCAAATCACTGTCCACTTTTAGTTTTTTTTGACAATAATCCATATCTTCACTGGTTCAAGATGCCAAAGTGGCCGCTCAGTGCATTTTATGTTGTTCACTTTGTGCATCTGTAGCACTTTCTTTAAAGAATGTTGAAAAAAAGCTCACAGAAATACAAATTTACAGGACTTTAATTTTAAAGGCAGCATTTTCTTTAAAATGGAAACCAGCAGTAAAAGCTCTCCTGGCTTTTCTGAGTGCACTTATTTCAGCAAGATTGAGATCTCCTTAGATAATGTTAAAGGTATTTGGTATTCAGAAAATATCTTCAGGAATTATTTGACAGCAATGTAGCCCTTTTTACTGGGGAGGGGGAAATATTTGAATTACCATAGCATATATTACTTTGTCTAAATTCTGACCCCCTTGCAGATAAACATATTGATGTACACTAGTTTTCAAATGGGATATATATTAAAATCACAAAGTTTTATTCAAATATTACAGTTAGCAAAGTGGATGATCTGGTAGAGTGAAGTTACTAATTTAGATGCTGATCCTGCATCGTGTTCCACAAAGGCAGAACCCTGCACCCACAGGGAGATGCACTGGTGTTAATGGGATTCATGCAGGCAAAGAGCACCAACCCCATAGAGCCAGGGCTGCCCAAAAAGGGGCAAAAGGGCTAGCTTGACACAAGCCCTCTGTTTGAGAGGGTACCCAAACTGACTGGTGCTCCAAACTTGAGTGCATGGCATTGTGACCCTGCATGCCAGGTTGCAATGCCCAGAGGGAGAGGAGACACTGCTGCAGGGTGACTGCAGAGAAGGCTCACTCTCCAACATGTCCCAGGGCCTCACCTCAGTGGTATTTGTTTAGAACAGTGGTTCCCAAACTTTAACAACCTGTGAACCCCTTTCACGAAAATGTCAAGTCTCACGAACCCACTCCTAAAAATGAATATTTCTAGGGATTTTCTCCTTTACCTGAGTATAAATTATAAAAGCAGTGATCTTGGAAATATAAAATTTGTTTTTGACATGCTTATTACACACTATTATTATTTATCATTACAGTATTTTTATTACATTATGAAAATGGCAACACTCTTCCAAGATCTCACTTTCATAGCTTGTATCACTTTGAATAAGCCTGTTATAAGACAAGGCTCCTATGTTTCATCAAGGAGTATCAGATGTGAAACAGCAGGAAGGGATTTAAGAAGCCAACTCAGAGTTCTTCGTACACAAGCATTCAGGTCTTGAGCAGCCCAGGCAAACAACACACATTACAACAAAGCTTAAACTTCTTCTTCATATAATTTTAAAAACAATACTAGCTGCCTATTTCATTTTTTAAAAACAGCAAAAAATATCCACCTCCCTTTCCATTTCTTATAAGGAGTCTTGAAGTGTGATAGGGGCTCCGTGCTGCTGGCCCCATGCTGCCCGGGGTCCCTAGGGACAGCTCTGTCCACCATTAGGGAATTTTTTCCTGAGAACCCCCTGTAACATTTCTTAAACCCCCAGGGGTTCACAAACCCCAGTTTGGGAACCACTGGTTTAGAAGGATTGGGGGGGGCAGGGAAGCTCAGTTTCAGATTTTGTCCCAGGCCCCTGAAAACATGTGTTCCTGCACAGAGCTCATTGGAGTACTCAGTATTGTCAACACAGCGTGTTTGAAAATCATGAGTCAGGCCCCAACAAGTCATGCGATTGGCTTAAAAAAAATGTTTAAAGTAATAGGTTGTGGGTTCTTTGCCATGAATGTTAGGGTTGTTAGAGTTCACATTTTCAAACTTTGAAACTGGGAGGGATAGAAGTTTACACTTTTCTTTAAATGAAGTTTGAGATTCTCAGGTTTTCACATGACATCAGGAGTTGGGGCTTTAAGAAAAAAAACACTAAATATTTTGATATTTGTGATAAAATTGCGAGATCTGGGCAATGCTGAAGAAAAGGCCCCTTATTAACAAAGTTCCACAGGCAAGAAGCATCTGACAGATTATTTTATTAAAGCAAATAGTGCACAAATCAACATTACAAAAACAAATTCAGTAAAGATTTCAAGATCTTATCCTCTCTTAGTCAACAATGACATTGACTGGAGACTTGCCTCAGTAAAAAAAAATGTGTAAAAATTAAGGAAGGACTTTAGGATTTAGAACAATTAAATGTGGACAAAAGATAATGAAAAGAACTTAGCACTTTTTTGGCACTAAATGGCTGATTCTGCTTTCATTTACCCCACTGAAAATCCAGAGCGACTCCAAAGAGTTACTCTGGATTTTAGTACAGCAAATGAAAGCAGAAGATGGCCCTATATACACAAAGCAGTAATCCTGAAATTCTTACACAAACAAAATTCCTAATGACACCAACATGACATTATCTTGTGTGGGGACTACAAGATTAGACCAATTAAATAATTAACTAGAACTAGAGAATTAGGAAAAATAAATTCCTACAGAAATACTTACTCGACATACTTGTTCCATGAAGAAGGTAAAGATGACTTAGAATTAGACTTCCTAGGAATCTCAAATTTAGCCATGAAGACACAATTGGTTAAAATAGTGCACATAATAAAAATAGTGAACAATGTAAGTAACAGGAGTTAAGGTAAAGAACATTACAGTGTAAACAAAACATTCCACTAATACAAAAAATGTTTAAACCATGATGATCTTCAACAGAATCACCCTCCCTGCACTGTTGCAGAGCCATGTGCACCACCTCTTCACCGAGGCCTGTTTACTGCAGCAAGAGTGAGCTTAAGATCACACACACCTCTGCAAGATATGCAGGACACCCTTGCAGGGCTCTGAGTGACTGGTGGTACTTAGATCTCCACAGTGGCTGGATCAAGACCCTTGGGTCTGATTCACCACTGTGATATTCCAGTTTTACTCCAGCATAATTTTGCAGCATAAAACTGGTGAAACACCCCAGTGAACCAAGCCCATGGACTTTAATGGCATTAATCACAGGTGTAAGTGAGATCAGAATTAGGCCCTCTGTTACCTGGTTTCCATCCTTCCTCCCTGTAGGTGGATCCCTGTACACTTCCTGTTTCAGATACCAATAACAGTCATTTCTAAAATAATTCACAATTATCTGAAACGGGTGCACTATTGCTTTTAGAAACAGACTAGATCCAGGATATGTTCTACATATGACACAGTCAGTATTACACCCATATTATTTCATACCCATTATAAAAAAAACTAGAATAAGTAAAACCACCTGAAAGGATATGAATGTACCAAAATTTTAATCACTGCTCTTCTGATCGGATTAAAAGGGCTAAGTATACACAAGGCACGTGTGGCAGTAAATCGGAAGATTGTTTTCCTTTTGTTCAGTACCATAAATGTCTTTAAGAAAAAAAACAGAGATAATCTTAATTAATTAAACTTCTCCAGAAAGTGAACTGTGGACACCGAGGGTTTGTATTCTTGGCAGAACTGCAAATAATTATGTGTAAAAATTTGATGGTTGACTTTCTTTTTGTTTGTTTGTTTATACTGAAAGATTCCTCGTAATTCTTGTTTGTTACCTTTTTTGATTCGTTATATATTTGTACCACACATTTTTAAAGTTTCAGTAAAGAATATTGTGTACTCTGGAGAACACTTTTCATGTCCCTTTTTAAAGGTAAATTTAGGCAATTAACTACTGAATTGGAATTTCTCACTATGAAACTTCTATGCACATTTTGTGGGATCAGGGCTAAAGGAAGAAGTCATTTTACTCATATCAGCATTCTCATTAAAGTAAATGGGATTATTCATGTGAGTCAAGTTTATATATGTATAAAATGTGAGAGCATTTGCAGGATCAGGGTCTTTATTTGCTGAACCACTGACTCATTCATTAATATTGACCAGAGCTGGTCAGGAATTTTTCAACAAAACAATTTTTTCATTGAAAAATGTGGATTTGTCAAACCTGAAACTTTTCCCAGGCAAAGAGTGGTTTCAACAAAACTTTAATTAGGAAAGTGTCTCCGGTCCAGGGTGGAATTTCCCCCTCCTCCTCTCTAGCTTTGAGTAGAATGTCCTAACAATGCGTCTACAGTTAGCTTGTCGTCCTTGCTCATTCCCTCCTGTTGGAACTGTTCCACTTTGTAGAAATAATTAAATAGTAGTTGGGCTAGAGGGAGGCTGACTTTATTGCCCAGTGGTCATGGCACCCACCTGGAATGCATGAGATGTGGACACAAGTCTCGGTGCCAATGATATTTAATTATTTAAACAAAGAGAATTAGAGCAAGCCATCCTAGTATAGCCAATAGCCTGGGGGTTAGGGAACTCATCCTAGCCAATAGCCCAGGATATGAGAGATCTGGGTTCATGTTTTAAAAGCTAAAATATATTCTAAAAATCATTTTGTACTTGGAAGAACTGGTGGTTTGAAGAAAAAATGTATACTTACAGGCAAGTTCACTGCTACCTCGATATAACACGACCCGATATATAACACAAATTCGGGTATAACGCAGTAAAGCAGTGCTCTGGAGGGGGCGGGGCTGCGCACTCCGGTGGATCAAAGCAAGTTTGATATAACGCGGTTTCATCTATGACATGGTAAGATTTTTTGGCTCCCGAGGACAGCGTTATATCAAGGTAGAGGTGTATTTCCTTATTAAAATTTGTAACATAGGGAAAGAGACTGTATTCAGTGGTTCTGATTATTAGCAGCCTATAGAGTGAGAAGCAGCATATAATGTAGTGGCTTTGATTCAGCCTACATATAGGTCTAGTAGGCTTGAAGATATTGGTTTTTATCTAAAGTAACTCCATTTTCAGTCATCATGCAGTAACAGATTTTTATATTCTCTGTCCTATGTTATATTCAGTGTGAGTGACATTCATCCTTGTGTAGAGGGCTAACATATACCTCCTAAGTCCCACTTAAGCCCTATTTGGAGGGCTTAAGCAGGATGTAATTCAGGAATGGGCAAACTACGGCCCGCTGGCCACATCCGGCCCATCAGACCTTTTAATCCAGCCCTCAGCTCCAGCTGGGGAGTGGGATCGGGGGCTTGCCCCGCTCCGCATAGCTCCCGGGAAGCAGCCGGCATGACCCCCCTCTGACTCCTACGTAGTACACGGAGGCACGGCCAGGCAGCTCTGTGCCCTGTCCGCAGGCACCACCCCCACAGCTCCCATTGGCCGGGATAGGGCAGTGCGCAGAGCCGCCTGGGCGTACCTCCGCATAGGAACCAGAGGGGGGACATGCTTCCGGGAGCTGCTTGAGATAAGCGCTGCCTGGAGCCTGTATGCCTGACCATCCCCCCTCCCCCTGTGACCCAATCCCCTGCCCTGATCTCCCTCTCGCCCTCTGAACCCGTCAGTTCCAGCCTGGAACACCCTCCTATACCCCAAACCCTTCATCCCCACCCCTACCCCAGAGCCCAGACCTCCAGCTGAAGCCCTCACCCCCCCCCACACACACACCCCAATCCTCCCCGCAGCCCGGAGCCCCCTCCCATACCCTGAACTCCTCATTTCTGGCCTCATCCCAGAGCCCGCATCCCCAGCCGGAACTCTCACCCCCTTCTGCACCCCTACCCCCAATTTTGTGAGCATTCATGGCCCGCCACACAATTTCCATATCCTGATGTGGCCCTCAACCCAAAACATTTGCCCTCCCCTAATGTAAATGGTGCACATGCCTCATGCTGATGAATTTCATTCTCTATGATTAGTAGAGTTTAAAACTAAGGTTTTATTACATGATCACATAGTGATCAAAGTATGATGTCTCTTTTTTTTATTATAACTTGATTGAATACAACTGTCTTAATATATGATTCAAAGGAAGCACTGCCAAATTTAGCTCTCTGACTCCTAAACCAGAAAAGGCTCCCTATTGACAAATGATCAAGGCGGGATGAAATCAGATCCCTGGGCATAAGCTGTCTCTAACCTTGTGATCATTGTAATAAGGGTCAAGATCCTCCAGTGGTTTCCCAACAAGCTCATGAGGAGGATTCCCATAGAGAGTAGGCAGCTTTTGGAAAACCTGCAGGTCAAGTTGGGGACGAGGTTTCTCTTTAGGTTGGCGGTCTTTGTATTTCTTGTTGGCAGCAATTCGCTTCTCAATAGCAGCTAAAGATTCACGAGTGAACTGGCGGAAATGGTTAGAACACGGTAGTGAAAAGTCAGCCATCTTTTCATCCTTTTCCTCCTGCAGTAGATTTTACTCCTAGTAGTGGAAATAACTAAAAAGAAGAATCAAGATAAGTGACTACCAAAAAGGAAAGCTGTCAACGACAAACAACCTCATTTAGCTTTCCAATTGTCTTGTAAGTATTTCCACTTTTGTAGCAGTCAGCCTTAGAGAAAAATGGGGGGGGGGGGTAAATTGCACTATATTCCTGATTGATAAATTACAGGGTTTTATTTTTAGATTACATGTAACTGATAGGATTTAGATATATATTATAGATGAAATGGAGTTGTGGGTGACCAGCACTTCTTGACAGAATAATTTTCCAGAGATCTAGGGATGATCAACCATATCTATGAGCGCCTCCTAATATATTTTTCTTCCTTTAAACTCTCAACATGCCCTAGAGGCCATGCATCTCAGCCACAGTCCTTCCAGCCAAGGAGGACTTAAAACATTATTTTTCTTGTATCTGTCAGTTACATTCTCCAGAATCTTTACTGATAAGCGCTGCAAAGAGCTCCCTGCTCGGATTAAAGACATAGCCTCCATGTTACTTGTAACTCTTACAACCTTGAGAAGTAACAGAAGCGGAAAAGAAAGGAAGTCTTACACATCTAACTTAAAAGTAATGGATACTTCTAAAATGTAAAATACATTACACCTAGAATTATCCAGTGATCTTAACATGGAAACATAGTAACTAAATTGAACAGCATTATTTACTGTTCACACTTACTCATTAGTATACCTATACATTTTGTGCAGTGTACTTATGCTAAACACATGCAACATCAATAGTTAAAGCACATATTACAAAACAATTGAGAAAAAACACACTGTTCAAGAATACTGAACACCCACAACTCCACAGAAATAGACAACCTCTCCACTCTGCTCAGACCCACAAAGAAACCCTGGATGAATATTTAGGCTTTGAAAGATGCCCTGAAGAGATGCAGCATAACAGTACACAGGAAATCAATAATTTTCTTCCAAGTGCTATAACTATGAAGGTTACCAATAACAACAACATCTGCTAACAATTAAGAGAGCATTTGAAACAATGCAGCATCTCCAATATCATTGTGCGGTAACTAGAGCAAGACCAAGTATCCAAAAATAACCAACCCCCCCCAAAATACCCCCTCCCAGATCAAATAACTTATCTTTTTTACAAAAGTCAAAGTTCCTATGTAAGAAAATCAATTTTAATCATTGCAAATATTGGCAAGCTAATAGGTTTATTTTCCAGCAGTAATGACCAGATAGGAATATGATGTTACAAACTAAAGAGCACACTCTATTACAATATGTAGTAAACAGACAATAACATTTTCAGTGTTGTTAAACAATGATTGGATTGTTTCATGCCATTTTCTAGTTATAACCCACCACCACCAAAGTCAGACTCTCTAATGAAGGGAGAGCCAAGCAGTCCCACGTTTATGGTATGGCGAACTGAGTCACAGCTTGCTGGGTCCCACTACCTCACACTGAACTTCGTGACAAATGCTATATGGAAATTTCTCACAAGTACTTATACTGGAGTTGATTACAACCTGTAGGGTGATATTAATGTTCTGATGCAGGATCATAAAGCTGCTGGACAATGGTGTGAAGAACTGTAACTGCCAGACAACCCCCTGTTTTAGCCTTCGTCTACACTGTACAGAATGTCTCCAAAAACCACACATTTAAATTACATGGCTTTCTTTTATTTACAACAAATCACTTTGTAAATTATGCTATTGCTTGTTTTTTTCAAGTCATTGTTTCCTTTTCCCATGTAGCCTCTTGATGGTACCTGTGTCTGAGAGACGAAAATGCATAAGACCCACCCTGTGTGTCCTGTTTTCCTATATTTATTGGACAAAGTTCAGTCCTGGCGTAAATAGATCCAACTCCTACTGAAGTTAATGGGAACTTAGGTCCACTTATGCCAATGGTGAATTCAGCCCATATTCCTATCCTAAATATTTGTCAATTCTACATTCTTTTCTTGTTTCTTTCTCTCCATTATTTCTACCAAAGAGTAGCAAATCTGCTTTTCTGAAAAGGAGATAACAGGTTCCTTCCTTGAAACTCTATTGCCTGGCAGTTCCCTCTTGCTGTCCCCTCCCTCCAGTCTGAGTCCACTTCCCCCAAATGGATGGACAGCAAGGGTCTGGCATTCTAAGAACTAACAGTCAGAGCCCAACTGCCAAACTCCAACTGCCTTAGAACCAGTTGATACCAGTGTTCTATCTCCATCTCCTGTAAAAGGGGCATACAAAGCAAAAATGTAAAGGCAACCTAAGCTGTCAGCACAGAGTAGGGAGTGCTGAGAGAAAAGGGGTAGGCTCAAGAGGGAAAAGGGTATATTCAGCTTTTCTCCCTTATGTCCAGCTGCCCTTGCAACATCAATTCTGGTTTTCCAGGCACTTAAAAAACAAAAAGAAAAAGAAAAACACTACGAGAGATAAAGATAGACCAGAAAGCATAGTAAAACTAGTTAAAACATATGTAACACAAAATATTATACATACCCCGCCTTTATCAATACTGGTCATGTAAAACTGAAGGCATTTGAGGTATTTTTCTTATAAAAGCTAAAACTGAAAGCTCTTTAACTCACTGTGCCTCGGAGGCATGAACCAATATTGTTATGGCTTTTTGCTTAATTAGGTTATGCAAGCAAAGAGTCAACAAGCAAGATAAAAGTAATTCAATCTTCTATCCACAGAGCGCAACATTTTCAAAAGTGTTTAAGTGATTGCAGAGCCTAATTTCCATTTTCAAAAGTGAAGTGGGAAGAGCATCTGTACTACTGCTTGCTATAGCATTCTGCCTCACAGCAGTATGGGAATAATTACAGAGAGCTGTCAATCAGAAAACAGTAAAACACATCTTAGCCCAATGAGCAGTAGTAATAGTTCACTGCTGGCAATATTGTTATACAGCTCTGTGGCCAAGGTGGATGCAGGTTGTTTGAGCTCTGAAGCTCAAATAAAAATAACATGGCCATCATCCTATTATTATAGCTGGAGATTTTAGCAAAACTAGACCCATTTCTTCATAAATCATCTCCAACACTGCATACAAACACTAACATTTCATACATACATGGCTGTGTGAGCTGCGTGGCCGTCCCTCCTTGTCAGTCTCTGAGGGAGGTAACACCCCCTCACTACAGGCTGATTTAGGCTAACGAAATGTGTGGAGATTGGGAAATCCTATGGCCAGAGACTAGATTGTTTTTTCCCTGAAGCTCATTCAACATATTCAGGATTGGACTATTTCTTAATAGCACAAGACCTGACAAATTCTGTCACTGATTGTGGCATTGGTACTATTGCTATAACTCACCAGGCTCCCGTATGTATGCCTTTTAGGCTCCCAGGGTATGAACACCCAACTATGCAGTGGACAGAGATTAACATGATTTTCTGGGGAAGATTCAACATGGCTTTGGTAAAGGGAAGTCATGGAAGGTCCTCTCATGGATCAGTAAGTGATTAAGAGGTAAGATACAAAGGATTGGAATAAATGTCCCCTAGGGGGTCTGTACAGGGGCCAGTGCTGTGCAATATAGTCATAAATGATCTGGAAAAGGGGGTAAACAGTGAGGTGGCAAATTTTTCAGATAATACAAAATTACTTAAGATAGGTAAACCCAAACAGACTGCAAAGAGTTACAAAGGGATCTCCCAAAACTGGGTGACCCAGCAACAAAATGGCAGGTGAAATTCAATGTTGATAAATGACATAATCCCAACGATTCATACCAAATTATAGGGTCTAAATTAGCTGTTACCACTCAAGAAAGAGACTGTGATGCTTTTGTAGACAGTTCTCTGAAAACATCCATTGAATGTGCAGCAGCAGTCAAAAAAGCTAACAGAATATTAGGAACTATTAGGAAAGGGACAGATAATAAGACAGAAAATATCATAATGCATCTATATAAATCCATGGTACGTCCACATCTTGAATACTGCATGCAGATCTGGTGACCGCATCTCAAGAAAGATATAGTACAATTGGAAATGGTACAGAGAAGGGCAACAAAAAATGATTAGGGGTATGGAGCAGCTTCCATAAAAGGAGAGATTAAAAATTTGGGGACTTTTCAGCTCGGAAAAGGGACAACTAAGAGGGGATATGATAGAAGTCTATAAAATCTTGACTGGCACAGAGAACGTGAATAAGGAAATGTTATTTACTCCTTCACACAACAAAAGAACTAGGGGGGGTCACTCAATGAAATTAATAGACAGCAAGTTTAAAACAAACGTAAGGATGTACTTTTTCACAAAATGCACAATCAACCTGTGGAACTCATTGCCAAGGGATGTTGTAAAGGCCAAAATAATAACAGGGTTCAAAAAAGAACTAGATAAGTTCATGGAAGATAGGTCCATCAATGACTATTAGCCAGGGTGGGCAAGAATGCAACCCCATGATCTGAGTGTCCCTAACCTCTGTTTGCCAGAATCTGGGAATGGATGACAGGAGATGGATCATTCGATGATTGCCTGTTCTGTTCATTCCCTCTGAAGCACCTGGCATTGGCCATTGTCGGAAGATAGGATACTTGGCTAGATGGACCATTGATCTGACCCACTATGGCCGTTCTTATGTTCTTAAGAGTGGAGATTGAATACCTATCTGCTGTTTGATACATTATTTATTAACTTTAACCAGCAAGAGCGACAATGTTTTTTTTTTTAAATGTACAAGGTTCAGTGCTGGTGTAATCAGATCAAAGCAGATCCAACTCCCACTGAAGTCAATGGGAACTGATGCCCACTTATGCCAAGGGTGAATTCAGCTCATATTCCTAACCTGGATATTTGTCCAGTCTACATTCTTTTCTTATTTCTTTTTCTCCATTAATTCTACCAAGACATAGCAAATCTGTTTTCTTGAGAAGAAGATAACAGGTTCCTTTCTTGAAGCTCTATTGCTTGGCAGTTCCCTCTTGCTGTCCCCTCTCTCCAATCAATAACATGCCACTTGCCCCAAATGGATGCAACAGTATGGGAAGCCTGTAAAGATGTATCCTCTCTTTTGCCACCTTTAAAAAGAAATGCAGAGATCAAAGAATTCATACCCTGGCAAAGGAAATTAAGAGCTTCTATATAGACTATGCTTGCACCCTCCCCAGAGAAACTCAGAATCCTCAGGTTTCAGAGGGGTAGCTGTGTTAGTCTGCATAAGCAAAAACAAAGAGGAGTCCTTGTGGCATCTTAGAGACTAACAAATTTATTTGGGCATAAGCTTTTGTGGGCTATAACTCACTTCATTAGATGCATGGAGTGAAAAATACAGTACGCAGGTATAAATATACAGCATAGGAAAAGATGGGAGTTGCTTTACCAAGTGCGGGTCAGTGCTAACGAGGCCAATTCAATCAGGGTGGATGTGGCCTATTCCCAACAGTTGACAAGAAGGTGTGAGTATCAACAGAGGGAAAATTACTTTACCCAGCCACTCCCAGTCTTTATTCAGTCCTAATTTGATGGTGTTCAGTTTGCAAATTAATTCCAGTTCTGCAGTTTCTTGTTGAAGTCTGTTTTTGAAGTTTTTTGTTGAAGAATGGCCACTTTTAAGTCTATTATTGAGTGTCCAGGGAGATTGAAGTGCTCTCCTACTGGTTTTTGAATGTTACAATTCTTGATGTTCGATTTGTGTCCATTTACTCTTTTGCCTAGAGACTGTCCTGTTTGGCCAATTGACATGGCAGAGGGGTATTGCTGGCACATGATGGCATATATCACATTGGTAGGTGTACAGGTGAATGAGCCCCTGATGGTGTGGCTGATGTGGTTAGGTCCTATGATGGTGTCCCTTTAATAGATATGCGGACAGAGTTGGCAACGGGTTTGTTGCAGGGATTGGTTCTTGTGTTAGTCTTTTTGTTGTGTGTTGTGTAGTTGCTGGTGAGTATTGCTTCAGGTTGGGGCGCTGTCTGTAAGTAAGGACTGGCCTGTCTCCCAAGGTCTGTGAGAGTAAGGGATCCTCCTTCAGGATAGGTTGTAGATGTAGATCCTTGTATGATGCGCTGGAGAAGTTTTAGTTGGAAGCTGTAGGTGATGGCTAGTGGCATTCTGTTACTTTCTTTGTTGGGCCTGTCCTGTAGCAGGTGACTTCTGGGTACGCTTTTGGCTCTGTCAATCTGTTTCTTCACATCCCCAGGTGAGTACTGTAGTTTTAAGAATGCCTGATAGAGCTCCTGTAGGTGTTTGTCTCTGTCTGAGGGATTGGAGCAAATGCGGTTGTATCTTAGGGCTTGGCTGTAGACAATGGATCATGTGATGTGGTCTGGATGAAAGCTGGAGTTATGTAGGTAAGTGTAGCGGTCAGTAGGTTTCCGATATAGGGTGGTATTTATGTGACCGTCGCTTATTTGCACAGTAGTGGATCGCTTGTATGAACTGGTCCAGGCTGAGGTTGATGGTGGGGTGGAAATTATTGAAATGCTGGTGGAATTCCTCAAGGGCCTCCTTCCCATGGGTGCAGATGATGAAGATGTTCTCAATGTAGCGCAAGTAGAGTTGGGGTGCTAGGGGACGAGAGCTGAGGAAGCATTGTTCTAAGTCAAACATAAAAATGTTGGCATACTGTGGGGCCATGCAGGTACCCATAACAGTGCTGCTGACTTGAATGTATAAATCGTCCCCAAATCTGAAATAGTTGTGGGTGAGGACAAAGTCACAAAGCTCAGCCACCAGGTTTACCATGACATTATCGGGGATGCTGCTTTTGACGGCTTGTAGTCCATCTTTGTGTGGAATGTTGGTGTAGAGAGCTTCTACATCCATAATGGCTAGGATGGTGTTTTCTGGAAGATCACCAATGGATTGTAGTTTCCTCAGAAAGTCAGTGGTGTCTCGAAGATAGCTGGGAGTGCTGGTAGTGTAGGGCCTGAGGAGAGAGTCCACATAGCCAGACAATCCTGCTGTCAGGGTGCCAATGCCTGAGATGATGAGGCATCCAGGATTTCCAGGTTTATGGATCTTGGGTAGCAGATAGAATACCCCTGGTTGGGACTCTAGGGGTGTGTCTGTGTAGATTTGTTCCTGTACTTCTTCAGGGAGTTTCTTGAGTAGATGGTGCAGTTTCTTTTGGTACTCCTCAGAAGGATCAGAGGGCCTGTAGAATGTGTCAGAGAGTTGCCTAGCAGCCTCTCATTCATACTCCGACCTATTCACGATGACTACAGCACCTGCTTTGTCAGCCTTTTTGATTATAATGTCAGGGTTGTTTCTGAGGCTGTGGATGGCATTGTGTTTTGCACGGCTGAGTTATGGAGTAAGTGATGCTGCTTTTCCACAATTTCAGCCCATGCACATCGGTGGAAGCACTCTATGTAGAAGTCCAGTCTGTTGTTTCGACCTTCAGGAGGAGTCCATGCAGAATCCTTCTACTTGTAGCATTGGTAGGAAGGTTTCTGTGGGTTAGTGTGCTGTTCAGTGGTGTGGTGGAAATATTCCTTGAGTCAGAGATGGCGAAAGTAGGATTCCAGGTCACCGCAGAACTGTATCATGTTCATGGGGGTGGTGGGGCAGAAGGAGAGCCCCCGAGATAGGGGTCACTACAAAAAGGAATTTTCCCCCTGTTGATATTCACCCCTTCTTGTCAACTGTTGGGAACGGGCCACATCCACCCTGATTGAATTGGCCTTGTTAGCACTAACCTCCCACTTGGTAAGGCAACTCCCATCTTTTCATGTGCTGTATATTTATACCTGCCTACTGTATTTTTCACTCCATGCATCTGATGAAGTGAGTTATAGTCCACGAAAGCTTATGCCCAAATAAATTTGTTAGTCTCTAAGGTGCCACAAGGACTCCTTGTTGTTTTTTCAGAATCCTCATCTATCTAAGATATGAAATCAACAAACTTCTGTCCCACAAGGCTGAGTTTGCTTTATTCTGTTTGAAGCTAATCAAAAAGGCTGACAAAGGAGGTGCTGTAGTCTTCATGAATAGGTCCGAGTATGAACGAGAGGCTGCTAGGCAACTCTCTGACACCACATTCTACAGGCCATTACCCTCTGATCCCACTGAGGGGTACCAAAAAGAAACTACCATCTGCTCAAGAAACTCCCTGAAGAAGCACAGGAACAAATCTACACAGACACAAAATAAGATTGTTGCTATTTGTGATAGTAGCAATAAATTACACAACACAGTCAGATATTAACAAAATTTCAATAGCTTTATTCAAAACTATATTTAACTGAAGAGGAAATCAGTAAAGATGCCCTAAATAACTGTTTTATTGTATTGTGTCTCCCAGAGATCTGATTGTTGAGATGCACCTCTAGAAATTGAATAACTGACACGGGATATAAAAGAAATGAAGGTCTCCTGGTGCAGATGGGTTCCCTACTGAACTTTACAAAAAGTTCTGTGAAATTTTAACCCCTAGATTATTGAATATGTTCAATGAGGCCAAGGATGAGCAAACTCTCCCACATACTCAAAGAGAAGCTTTAATTTCAGTTATTCCTAAATCTGGGAAAGACCTTGGACTAGGTAGTAATTACAGGCCAAGCTCTTGCAATGAAAAAGTTCTCTCTCACATTATACGCAAAAATCAAATAGGCTTCCTACATAATAGAAATGACTCAGATCATTTGTGTTAACTGATATATATTATTGCCACCTTGAGACATTCTAAAGAACCTTTAGCTATTAGTTTATTAGATGCCGAAAAGGCCTTTGACCACACAGACTATGTCTACCACTTATGTCGGCAAAAAAAAACAACCAAAAACAGTTACTCACCTTCTCATAACTTTGTTCTTCAAGATGTGTTGTTCATATCCATTCCAATCAGGTGTGCGCGCGCACGTGCACAGTAGCAAGAAGATTTTTCCCATAGCAGCATCTGTTGGGTCAGCCTGGGCGCCCCCTGAAGTCGCACCTTCATGGTGCTCAAATATAGAGTCCTGCTGACCCGCCACCCCCTCAGTTCCTTCTTGCCAGCTGCTCCCACAGAGGACTAGGAGGGGGGATATTAGAAGGGACATGAACACATCTTGAAGAACAACAGTTACGAAAAGGTAACCGTTTTTTTTTCGAGTGCTTGTCCATGTCTATTCCAATCAGGTAACTCACAAGCCCAAGTTCAGGAGGTGGGGTCAGAGTTGTCCACTGATTGGAGCAGTGCTCTTCCAAAAGCCGCATCGTCTCTGGCCTGCTTGGTGATTGTACAGTGTGTGGTGATAGTATGTATGGAGGACCATGTCGATGCTCTGCAGATTTCCTGGGTGGGAACCTGCACTTGGAACGCCATTGAAGAGGCCTGAGCCCTGGTGAAGTGTGCAGCGATTAGAGGAGTGGGCACCTTCGCCAGGTTGTAGCACTCACTGATGCAAGGCGTGATCCATGACGAAATTCGCTGAGAAGAGACAGGAAGACCTTTCATCCTGTCTGCTACTGCCACGAATAACTGGACTGACTTTCGGAATGGCTTCGTTCTCTTGATGTAGAAGGCTAGCGCTCTGCAATCATCCAATGAGTGAAGCCTTTGCTCCTTGCCGCTCGAGTGAGGCTTAGGATGGAATACTGGGAGAAAGATGTCCTGGTTGATGTGAAACTGGGAGACCTTCAGGAGGAAACTGGGTGGGGTCTGAGCTGAATCTTGTCCTTATAAAAACAATGAGGAATCCTGTGGCACCTTAAAGACTAACAGATTTATTTGGGCATAAACCTTCATGGGTAAAAAACCACTTCTTGTTGTTTTTGTGGATACAGACTAACACATCTACCCCTCTGATACTTGTCCTTATAGAACACAGTGTAAGGGGGCTCTGATGTCAGGGCCTTGAGCTCAAATACCCTTCTGGCTGAGGTTATTGCTGCCAGAAACGCTACTTTGTAAGAGAGAGAGAGAGCAGGGAGCACATTGCCACATTGTTCAGAGGGCAGTCCCATGAGTCTGGAAAGGACCAGATTGAGGTCCCAAGCTGGGACCGGCTGTTGGACCTGTGGGTATAGCCTGTCGAGACCTTTAAGGAAACAACTGACCATAGGGTTAGCAGAGACCAAGAAGCCCTCTGCTCCTGGATGAAAGGCAGAGATGGTGGCCAAATTAACCCTTATTAATAACATGGATAGCCTCTGCAGCTTGAAATGGACGAAGGAGATAGTCTAATATAGGGGTGGGCAAACTTTTTGGCCCGAGCGCTACATTGGGGTTACAAAACTGCCTTTCCTACCTGGCCCTCCATACAGTTTTGTAACCCCAATGTAGTGCTCGGGCCAAACACCCCAAACAGCGCCCCTCCCACTTCCCGCCCCCTGACTTCCCTCCTCAGAACCTCCAACCCATCCAACTGCCCCTGCTCCTTGTCTCCTAACCGCCCCCTCTTGGGACCCCCTACCCCTAACCACTCCCCGGGGCCCCACCCCCTATCCAAGGCACCTGCTCCCAGTCACCCGACCCTTGTTCCCCATCCCCTGATCCTTATTCACACCCCCGCCCCCTGACAGGCCCCCCAAGACCCCATGCCTATCCAACCCCCCCTGTTCTCCCTCCCTTGACCCCCCTCCCGCGCATCCAACCACCCCCTGCTCCCTGTCCCCTGACTGCCCCCTAGGATCCCCACCCCTTATCCAACCCCCCACCGGTCTCGGCCCCCTTACCATGCCGTGCCGCCATGCCGGAGTTAGACACACTGCCGCTCTGCTCGGCAGGAGCTCGCAGTCCCGCTGCCCAGAGCGCTGCCAGCATGGCTGCAGGGGAGGGGCCGGGAGCTCACGGGCCAGGCAGGACAGTCCCGCGGGCCGAATGTGTCCCTCAAGCCGTAGTTTGCCCACCCCTGGTCTAATATAAGTGGCACAGGGGTGAACGTTGGGGAAGAACAGTGCTGCGCCGACCAGATTGAAAATCTCTTCCACTTGGCAAGGTAGTTAACCCTGGTGGAAGGCTTCCTACTGCCAAGAAGGACTTGTCTAACCAGGTCTGAGCAAGAGAACTCCATTGGATTCATCCATGGAGTTTCTACTCCGTGAGGTGCAGCGACTCGAGGTTCGGGTGTTGGAGACAGCTGTAATCCTGAGTTAGTAAGACTGGGAAGAGTGGCAAGGTGACTGGGGCTTCCACGGACATTTCCAGGAATGATGAGTACCAGTACTGGTAGGGCCAGTTTTGTCTGTCATAACTGATACACATCCCCCTATAAAGTGGGCTTGGAAAGTCTGACATTGATGTGGAGAGCGAGCTCCACCTGACACCAGAGGCTTTGTGTTCTGAGTTCTCCCAAATGTGCTTCCTAGCCCAGAGCTAACAAATCCGTCACTAGCGAGAGGGACAGCTGAGGGCTGGTGAAGGGGATCCTTGCACATAATATGAATAATAATAATATATGGAGATATACCTATCCCATAGAACTGGAAGGGACCTTGAAAGGTCAATGAGTCCAGTCCCCTGCCTTCATTAGCAGGACCAAGTACCGATTTTGCCCCAGATCCCTAAATAGCCCCCTCAAGGATTGAGCTCATAACCTTGGGTTTAGCAGGCCAATGCTCAAACCACTGAGCTATCCCTCCCCTGGTGTCATACTGCCACAGAAGGGCGTCTAGTACCGGGCAAGGCAGGGTTACTATTCTGTCCAAACTGTCCCAGACTGGCTGGTACACTAATGCCAGCCACGACTGAAGAGGTCGAAGTCTGAGTCTGGCATGCTGTACTACATAGGTACAAGCCGCCATGTGTCCTAGCAGTCTCAGGCAATTCCTTGCCGTTGTGGTGGGAAACTGCCTGAGACTTCAAATGATGTCGTTCAGAGCTCGAAACCTCGCTTCCAGGTATGCCCTGGCCTGTGTTGAATCCAGTTCTGCCCCTAGAAACTCTATCCGCTGAACAGAGTCAGTTTCTCCATGTAACCCACAAGGAGATTACCTAGATTCCTGGGGCTCTGTCTGCTGGCAGCTCAGGGAGGGGGAGCCAAGGCAAACTCAGAGTCTGCCCGGCAACCAATAGGGAGTGAGATCCCCTCCCAGGGAGTTCAGGAAAGGGGAGAAGCCATTTTGGAGTCAGTCTGGAGCTAGCCAGGGCAAGGGCAGGACTGGCTGTGTGGGGAGCTGGTGAGTCCTAGACCTGCATGCAGGGTTCCCCTTGAAAACTGGCCTCTACGGACCTGAAAGCAAGATCCCTCAACTGGGCTTTTCCTTCTCCACTGATGATTCCCAGTTTGTAGAGTTTTGCTGGGAAACTCCCCCAGCCAGGCTGAGTTATCCCTCCAGCTCCCTAGGTGAGACCAGTCACCACATGGTCAGCTCTGCTCTGGCTGCTAGTTCAGGGCTGCTGCCTGCTGTGTGTGTGTCTGGAGGCTGGGCTAGTAGACTACAGTTTGGATTTTAGTACAGTTGTGTAACCTGCACCTTGAACCCTGCACCCCTTTGTGGTGAGGGGAAATCCTGGGACCAAAGCAGCCTGATTCCTGCCTGAAGAGGAACCCTGCCAGTAGTGATCAGCTCCTCTGCAGTGACTGAGGAGTCCAGAGTCATCCCTGAACCGGAGGATAATTCATGGAGTTTATGAGTGCACCATCTTTTAGTTAGTCAGGGAAGTTGTTTTGGGGACCCCCTACTCCCTGAACTGTGTCCTCAAGCCAGGGAGTGAGGGTTTGGGGATTTTACAACCTGCTGCATATTAAACCTAAACCTATGGAGGGATTTACCACTCTCTCCCACTTGTGAGTCCTTTGGGCTATACTGAACCCAGTCACTCACACTGCTAAACCACTGCAGAGAAGAATTTTGTGGTCATAGGTCATCAAGGGCCCCAACGAAGTACGCGAACCTAATCTTACATTTGCTACATCAAGTCACATGACTGGGGAAAGTCACAGGTATTAGCAGCATGGGCACCGGTAACCCTAACAATAGTGTTTTACCCTGTTATGTTATATTTGTCTCTTGCTTAATATAATTATTGTGTTGAATATATTGCATGTGTTTGTGTTATTTTTTGGAAGTCTCCAACTATCTGGCAAATAAGTGGGGATTACCCTACGGTTAGAATTTTCCTCCCAAGCTGCCCTGGTGACCATGCCAGGAAGGAGCAAGGGGGGTGGAGGCACCGCCAAATAAATTCATAGGAAAAAATAAAGAAGATACACCCTGCTGAGTGGGTAGCAGGATCCAGAAGAACCCAGACCTGTCCATCAAAACCTGTAAGCAGGTTGGCATTAAAGAAGGTAACCGGGTGGAGATGGGGCACTACATCCATATTGAGAAGAAAGCCCAGTTCATCGAACGTCAGACTTATCAAGTTGACTTGTGCCTCCGCTTGAGCCCTGGATCGGCTCTTGATCAGCCAATCGTTGAGGTACAGGAACACCTGCACCTGTCACCTGCGCAGGAATGCAGCCACAAGTGCTATGCACTTGGTGAACACTCGAGGTGCCGCTAACAGGCCGAACGGGAGGACTGTTAACTAGTCATGGGTGCCGTTCACCACAAACCTGGGGTATATTCTGTAGGACAGAGTTATTGCTATGTAAAAGTATGTGTCCTTCAAGTCGAGGGTGGGTGGCAAATCAGTCTCCTGGATCCTATAAAGGGATAATGGAGGTCACAGAGATCATATGGAACTTGAGTTTCTTCACAAACCTGTTGAGTTCTCCCAGGTCTAGGATGGGTCTGAGCCCGCCCTTGGCTTTCGGTATTAGGAAATACGAGGAATAGAAGACTTTGCCCTTCTGCTCCTGAGGAACCTCTTCCACTGCCCCTAGCGAAAGGAGCAAGTGCACCTCCTGTATAAGGAGTTGCTTGTGAGAGGGGTCCCTGAAGAGGGATGGAGAAGGGGGGTGGAAGGGCAGGAGGACACAAAATTGGAAGGACTATCCCCTCTCTACCGTGCAGAGCACACAGCGGTCCAAAGTGATACAGGATCATGAAAGGGGGTAGAAAGGGGATAGTCGAGACGAAAAGGTAAGGCAGGGTAGATCCAGTTCTTGTTCTGGTGTGTCGTCCTCGACCGCACCTTCAAAAGGCCAGTTTGGGGCCAGAAAGTGGCTTGGGTTGGCCAGAGCCCTGGCTTGAGGACGGGTGTGGCCTTTTTCTGCCGCTCTTATTCCTCCTCTGAGAGCTGTCCTGTCAGTTCTGTTGGTAGAACTGCGGAGTGGGTTGAGGCCTGAAATGCTTCCACTACGTGCCGGGTGTGTGTAGGCCCAAGGATTTGAGGGTGGCTCTAGAGTCTTTCAGGCTATGTAGCCTTTTATCTGTCTTCTCAGAAAACAGAGTCACACCTTCAAAGGGGAGATCCTGTAAGGTCTGCTGGACCTTATACGAGAGAACAGAGACCTGGAGCCAGGAGCCCCTTCTCATGGCGGCATCAGCAGTGTCCAGCCTGGAGGGAAGCTCAGGAGATTAGCTTGCCCTCTTCAAACAGACTGAAAACCCAGCCTGGGAGTCTAGGGGGAGGAGCTCTGCAAATTTTGCCATTGCCGAACAGGTATTATAAGGGTACCAACTGACGATGGCCTGTTGGCTGGAAATTTGGAGTTGCAACCCACCCATAGAATAGACCTCTCTCTCAAAAGGTCGAGTTTTTTAGCCTCCCTGTTTTGGGGGACGGCCCTTGGAAACCTTACTGCTTGCGCTGATTAGCAGCGTTCACAACAAGGAAATCAGGTTGCGGGTGGGAATGAAGGTGTGTTATACCAATAGAATAAAAACCAGCAGGATCTTATTAAGAGGGATAAGGCAAAGATGCCACATTTATTGTAAATATAATAATAAAGCAAAAGATAAAAGTAAACAACGTTGTTTGACTACTTATTCCTATCACTACTTATTCCTTATACACACACACACACACACACACACACACACACACACACATATATTCATTCATTTACACAATCATTCATTCAAGTTTTGTATAGGTGTTATAGTTACCAGCCTAGAAGATATTGAACAAAACCGGCCCCAGGACCGACCCTTGGGGCACTCCGCTTGATACTGGCTGCCAACGAGACATGGGAGCCATTGATCACTACCCGTTGAACCCGACGATATAGCCAGCTTTCTATCCACCTTGTAGTCCATTCATCCAGCCCATACTACTTTAACTTGCCGGCAAGAATACTGTGGGAGACCATATCAAAAGCTTTGCTAAAGTCAAGGAATAACACGTCCACTGCTTTCCCCTCAACCCTGCCTGGGAGCACTGCAAGCTCCAAAATTCCAGAACTTTTGTTATTTTGGAGAAAACTTCCTGGATTTACTCAGCAAACGCTATCCTTCTATGATTTTCTGGCCCAAAAATCTCTTCCATAATTTGAGAGTTGTTTAGAATAGAGATTTGGATACACAGCTATCTCAGATCCAATGGAATACAATTGTATCTAGTGTTAAATCAACTACAGACCTGTGACTATGGCTTATTCACCAAAAGACACTTTTTTTAAATCTACTGGTTCCCATAAAGGCTAGTGGTAATGGGCCTCAGTACTGTTGGAAATGTAACTCCTTTGATGCTGCATTAAATCATATGTTTAGGGAGCTCCCCTGTATCAAGAATTTCTGGTTTGAGATGGATCAAATGACCAATTTGATATTGGATGCAAGTTGGAGCCCACCCCCTTAAGTTTCATTCTTGGATATATTCCTGATACCTGAAGGTTACCTGGTAATAAGATGGCATGGTTCCAGTGTGCAGCTTTGGTTACTAAAAAATTAATCCTGAAAAAATGGAAAAGTCTATGCCCGCCAAACACTGATATGACTGTTCTCACAGCTAATGAATGACTGCCGTTCAGCAGAAGGGGAATGCCTGAAAAATTCAAAGCAAGTTGTTCTGACTTTTTTGTGGTCTGTGATTAACGCAGACCCTGAAGATAGATCCTAGCCCTCCTTACTTATTTTGTGTATTATAATGAATCTTGTATTTTGGTATATTTGTTGTATTTGAAAAAATTAATAAAAAATATAAATATAAAATGGACAGTGGCAAGTGTTATGCTCACAGTATACATTCAGAGAAGTTAGATATAATTTTTATATAATAAATATATAAAATACTCTTTCTGGAAGGTTGCAATGTAACACTCCTTTATTTCTTAGCATCCAGAACCCTAACACACAAGAACCAAACAAACAGGCTGCTCCCTAAGGCAAGGGCGCCTAACTCAACCCACCTTGTTCTAGGCTGAAATCTTTGCAGAGTAACTGCTGAAGACCCAGCTCACGTGATTCCCTACAGAGACCCTTAGCCTGTAAAGAGGACCAGAAAACACCTTGAAACTTAAAGTGACAGCTTGCAATTTTAACATAGTTTTGAATACACCACAGGAAGATTCCCCAGTATATTCTGGTAGTGTTGCCCGATTGCTCTGGTAAAGAAACTGCAGATCTTGTGTTCCAAAATAACCTTCCTGGTCATCAATAATATGACTATTTCACCATTTCAGTTTTTTGAAAGTTGGCTGCATTTCATTCTAGAACTGTAGCCTTTAACACCAGGCTAGGAGGATGAAACTGTACAGAGTCAGGCACAAAACCAAAACAAAGGGAGAAAAAAAAATCAAATCAAAAGTTCTGGGCAGTTGAATTTGTTTGGTAATTGAAAGCTTTTTTCCAATGTAGGGGGATGAGATGTGTGCCAGTGGCCCCAGTTTAGGAAAAACACTTAAGTACACGCTTAAATACACCCCTATTCTGGAAAGCATATGCTTAAGTGCTTTCCTGAATCAGGGCCAATATATCTAACATTCAACTTTGTATACAGAAAACTTTGTATTATGTATGTGACTTTGTATACATACAACTTTGTATTATGTATGTGACTTTGTATACATACAACTTTGTATTATGTATGTGACTTTGAAATCAGTGCAGCTTGTAATGTTGTGAAATTAAAATGAAACCTGCTCTGATGTATTAAAGTCCAAACCCATGTTTGTTATTTGTTGTTCAGGATAATTCAGATGTTGTGGTATTGATAATGAGAGTTGTGAATGATGTATGAAATGACACCATTTCTGTGCAATGCACACAGAGAATACAATATTTGCTTTGCTATTTGCCAAATATTACACAAAGCTCATCAGCACAAATGCTTCCATAAAAGTCTACCAGTCTCAAAGGCTTTTAAAAAATTATTTAAAATGCCTCCTCACAGTTAATGTTGTTGTTTTGTTGAAGACTTTATTAACATATTAGAGGAGGGGAGAGCAAACACCCTTCAAAATGCAAAAAATTCTTTAAATTTAATATTGTTATATTATCCTCTCCTGAGGACTATTAGCACCTAGTGCAAAAGTATTCTAATATATGGGTAGGGACCAGACAGGACCTGGCTGGCCTAAAATTGGGGGTAGGGTTCAAAAAGAACTCCAGAATCCCTGCTGATGGTGCCTTGGCCAGAGTTGGGAATCCAAGCCAGAGTGTGCTTTCTGGTCCAGATTTTTGAGCAAATGTCTTGACCTCTGAGCAACTGTTAGGTGCTACACAGGAAGTAAAGGCTTGATCTTGTTGTCACAGATGACAATGGCAAAACTCCTATTGACTTCAAGGGGAGAAGAAGCATTTCTAAAATATAGTTTTCACTCATGGGGAGTTCTGAGGTAGCTAAACTTTTGCTAAGTAAAAACTTCTCAGTATTTAACACACACAGGATTCAAGAAATATATAGTATATTCAAAATTCTTCAATTATATCCCAGCAAGACAGTGGTGGAGGAGCTGAGGGGGTGGGGCTGCCCGGTGGCCCCATGTTCTGCTCCTTTTCCCGCTGAGGTTCCCGGGAGAGCCCTGAACTACAGGAGAGAACCCCCAGCCCTGTCCCCTGCCCTTCCACAGAGCTGCGTCTCCTCTGATTCCCAGCAGCAGCCGCGCCGTAGGACAGAGCTGGGGGTGGAACAGCCCAGCCGATGGAGGAGCTGCCAGCGCTCTGCTCCTTTCCCCACTGTGGTTCCCGGAAGAGCCCTGAAGCACAGAGCTCTCCCAGGAACTGCAGCAGGGAAAGGAGCAGAACGTGGGGCCACCGGGCAGCCCCACAGCGGCAGCTCCTCCGGTGCGGCTACTGTACTTCCCCAGCCCTGTCCACCAGCGGGGCTGGCTGCTGTACAGATGTAGGAGACCCTGCGTGGAAGGGCTGGGGTGGTACAGCTGCGCCGGAGGAGCTGTGAGCGTGGGGCATCCTGGTGGCCCCACGTTCTGTTCCTTTCACTGCTGCAGTTCCAAAGTCGCAGCAGGAGGATGACAGAGGTCCCTCCCCCCAAGTAAGGGGGATGGATTATGGGGAGGGGATGAGGAGAGTGTGGTGGCCCCGGGTTGGGGGCAGGGCAGAGTCATGTGGAGGGTCCCATGAAGAGGTCACGTGCCCCCCATACCGATAAGAAATGGATTCCACTTGCACCACTGGACACAGTCTCTGGATGGGGAGGTTGAGTGCTGGGGGCCAGTCCTTGGGGTGCTGGGGGCAGTTGCTGGGGGTTGCTGGGGGGGCAGTCCCTGGATGATGGACTTGATTCTGGAGGGACAGTCCCTGGGGTGCCATTCTGCCCTGTCTCTGCTGTTCCAACCCAGTGTTGGGGGTGTGTGTCTGGATGATGGGGAGACAGTCCCAAGGTGTTTGGGTGATGGAGAGCATTCCCTGGCTGGGGAGGAGCAGTCTGGGGAGGGGCTGGATGCATGGGAGGGAGCTCTGCACTAGGCAGGGCTTCCACCTTTGCAGGCAGGCTCTGCAGTCGAGCTCTCTGGGCGCTCAGCCCAACAGCGCAGAAGTCAGGGTGGGAATACATCATGCCATGCCATCCAGACAGTAAAATTAATTAATGTTAATAGTTAATGTTAACGTATTTTGCTAATTTAAAATGCTCGATAGATATTTGCCCACGTTGAAATAAAAGGTAATACACCGCTACCTCAATATAATGTGACCCAATATAACACGAATTCGGATATAACGCGGTAAAGCAGTGCTCCGAGGGGGTGGGGCTGCGCACTCCGGTGGATCAAAGCAAGTTCAATGTAATGCGGTTTCACCTACAACAGGGTAAGATTTTTTGGCTCCCGAGGACAGCGTTATATCGAGGTAGAGGTATATATTGATTTGAATCCTATTGCTCTCATATAACAAATACCAAACCTTTTTTTGGTGTGTACATGTACAGGTAGTGTATCTATTGTGTGGATGCAGCCCACATAACACAGAGAGTTGCATATGCGGCCCTCAATGGTAAATAGGTCAAGAACCAGTGCTCTAGGCAGAGCCGTTCCTAGGGTACGGCGAATCAGGGCGACCGCTCTGGGCCCTGTGCTTTGGGGGGCCCCATGGGCCAGCGTGCATGGATGACACGGTGCTGCTGCAGCCTCTCCAGCCCCGGAGGGCTGGGAGGGAGCATGCGCTGGCACCCCTGCAGCTTCCCCAGGCCCAGCTTGCCAGGTCTCCACCTGCCTTACTTATCCTAGGCAAAAAGCCAAGACTAAAAATAAACATTTGATCTCCCTCATCCCAGAAAATAATCTGTTAAATATCACAACATTTGAAAAACGATTCAGGATTTAGCAGTACAAAACACTTAAGACTATGAAATGCACACAAGCGCCATAAACGGACTCCAATGACAGTCAGCTCTGAAAGTCTTCAAGTTAGGTACATCTACAGGCATACTTGTTGTTAGGACTGACAAAGACTTCTATTCCACTTAATACTATCTTTCCAGAGATTTATCCATTGTTCCTGTGGTGGGTTGAATATATACATGCCTCCACTATAGGGATAAATGCTCCATTAGCTACCCCAAACACAAACCTTGCGAGATTTCATCCCTCCTACTAGATAAAAGGAAAGAGGCCTGCGTCTGTCAGTTAGATGTGTTTCAAGACTTTATCTTCACTTTCCCGCTCAAATCCCACCACCTATCCAGTTTATTCTGAGACGCTTTCCTCTTGGCTTCACCATTATTGAATTTATTTCTCCACCAATGCTGGGCTCATTGGAGTCACTGCCCTGCAGGTCATCTTGATAAAACCACAATCCATAAACATCCTCCAAGTCTCCCAATTAAGGGTTTTTGGTTTGACAAACAAAACATAGACTGAATTAAGTTTCTGATTAAAAAAAAAATCCACCCTAAAGTAAGGACATGTGACTGGAAGGGGCCTCCCAGGTCATCAAGTCCAGTCCCCTACTATCGCAGGTAACTCCATCATATAACCCAGTTCATAAACTTAAACTTCATCTTAAAACTGGTTTAGGTTATTTCCCTTACTTATATTGGGAGGCTGTCACAGAGTCTCACCCCGTGGAGGATTAGAAACCTTCTAATTTCCAGCCTAAATATATTCATGGCCAATTTGTACTCATTTGTTCTTACACTAACATTGTCCTTTAGCTAAAATAGCTCTTCTTCCTCTCTGGTTTACCCCCTGATGTATTTATAGAGAGCAATCATATCCAGTCAGTGTTTTTGTTTGTTTATTTATTTATTTAGTTTTTTGCTGGGCTAAAACAAGCAAAGCTCTTTGAGTCTCCTCTCCTAAGGTAGACTCCCCATTCTTCTGATCATCCTCGTAGCCCTTCTCTGTATATTTTTCAGTCTGAATTCTTCTTTCTTGAACATGGGTGATAAGAATTGAACATAATATTTCAGATGAGGTCTTACCAGTGTCTTGTACAATGGCATTAATATTTCTCTATCTCTATTGGAAATACCTCACCTGATACATCCTAGGATTGCATTTTCATTTTTCATGGCCATATAACATTGGTGGCTCAGTCAGTCTGCAATTGATTAATACATCCAAGCCTTTCTCCTCCTCTATCATTTCCAACTGATAGGCACTCATAACAGAAATTCTTATTAGTCCCTAACTGCATGACTTTGTACTTTATATTGTTACATTTCATTCAATTTTTATTACTCCAGGCCTCAAGGTCATCCAGTTCTTCCTCTAGAATATTCTAATCCTCCTCTGTATTGATAATGCCTTCCAACTTTGTCTCATTAGCAACTTTTGATAGTCCATTCCTACTTTCAGTCCCAAGATCATTAATGAAAGTATTAAATAAGACTGGTCTCAAGACAAATCCTTGAGAAACTCCACTAGTAACCTCCCTCAAGCTCAATACGTCTCCTTTCAGCACAACCTGTTGGCATCTCCCTTTTAGACAGTTCCTTATCTATCTACCAATTCATGTACTAATCCCCATCTTTTCCAGTTTAATAATTTTCCATGTGTTACTGTGTCAAATGCTTTACTAAAGTCCAGATAGATTGTATCTACTGATTTCCCTTATCTAAAAAATCAGTTCTCTTATCAATGATAGATATCAATTAAGTCTGGCACAATATATTTTTGGTAAACACATGTGACATTTTATTCCATTTTCCATTTATCTTCATGTCTTTGATTATTTTTTCCTTCAAAATTTGTTCTAAAACCTTGTATGCTATTCAGATCAGATTAACAGGCCTGTAAATGCCCAAAACATTTTTTTTCTTAAATATAGGTACTGAATTTGCTATTCTCCACTCATACTGTACCTTCCTCAATTTGATAGATAAATTAATAATCCTTGTTCCTGGATTGGCTATTTCATGTGCCAATTCTTCCAGTATTCTGGGATGGAGATGATCTCCCTGACTGGAGCTCATTAAGATCTTTGAGTTTTGCTTCCACCTCAGATGTGGAAATTTTAAATTTTTATACATTCATTCCCATTCACCATCCTGCCTTTGTCCCCATGTTATACATCATCACCCGTATTGAAAAGTGAGGCAAGATATTCATTTATGTTTTGGCCCATACTTTGATTATCCTTCCTCTCTATTCCCCATCCTCACTGCATAGTAGCCCCACTTCTTTTCTTGTTCTCTTTTAGTTTAGATGGCTAAAAAATGTTAAGATTTATTCTTTTTCCACTTTCAGTATATAAAGGTTATTCAGTCAGTTTAACATGAAATGAAATAAACCTATTCATTTTCAGATAAGATAATGAGGTATCAAACTTTAATTTATTGAAATAATTGCAGATTGTATGAGGCCCTTGGATTCTGAAGTAAAACATATACAAAAGGAATCTTTATTTTATAACAATCATGCATCTAGTATCTCAGCAGAAGAGCACATACAAAATTATTGATCCATCTACTACTTCTTGTATATGTTATCTTTGTCCCTAATTTATCCACATCATCTGAAATCACAGGCATAAAATACACCAAAATTGGAGTAGGAAAAATGCCATTTCTCTTCTTAGATGAGAAGTAAATATTCACATTTTCTTTAACTCCTATTCACTGTTAATGCCTTGTACAAACTACTCACCTTGAGGAAAGGTTTTGCTTAGCTTCCTGAATTCCTCTTAAGCAGATAAAAGTTCCCAGCATTTATCTTCCTGTTGTCAAGAAGAAACAAGAGTGTATTAAGCATGTAAGACTTACATTCTTTTCCACATCTTCTAAACAAAGATTATATTCAAAGAGAAAAAAAGTTTCAGTCCAGTTATCTCCAGAGGATCAGAAAATTCTCTCCTGGTATCACCTTCTCTATTTCCCTCGTAAGCAATTCCTCTTCACCCTGGCTAAGCTCTTATTCCAGAGAGTGTGTCATTGTCATGTGGGGTGTGTATATGTGGGGAAAGGAGAGAGGGAGGAGAGTTTAGATGTGAAATTAACTAATGTGATTTTATGAGTTCTCATGGGAAAGGCTGTAGCCCGAGTAAGCAAAGAGTTGGGGAGGTTCCTAGCAGAGTATTCATTTAAAATATTATTCTGTCCATGCAGAAATGAGAGCGTGTCTTTGATAGAAAAACAGACTGTTTGCACTGAATCTGAATAAAGTGGGTAGGAAATACAAAGGCAAAATCTGTTTTATAAACTCTTCTCTGCATCTAGTGGGCTCGCCCTGTCTGTACGGCAAACACTTTGACTGTAAACACTTCCATATATGAATATTTTATTCCATCTCCTTATGCATTAGTCCAAATAGTAGAAAATGCCAAGTCTGAAAAGTATATTGAAAGAATAAGATTCAAGTTAGAGAAAAAAATATCATGGTAATTGAAAAAACATGTAGCTTTGTAGTACTTAAAGGTTGCAGAAGCAAGCAGCAAGAATAGGGATGCTACCATTGAAGCTAGTCTCCATCCATAATGGTTTACTTCATCCATTTGCTGACCTCACTTGAGATCCAGGAATACTCTAACCTTCCCCCCTCCCACTCCCTCCATATGCTTCTGAATAATGACAAAAATGGAATATAGTCTGAAGAATCTTTCTTCTGAGGGAACCCTTTCTATTGCTACTATATCCGGGAGATGTGAGATTTTGTTTAACATCAGCTCACGTTCAATGTGGTTGTTCAAGATGGGGGACTGGATAAAAAAGAGATGTGGTGGGGTCGTTAGTTTGAGGGAGTATCTGCGACTCACTCCCTCTCTCACTCACTGGTCTGCAGTGCTTAATTTGTAATGAAAGAGGTGCCAGGGCTCAAGCATTTAGGTGCCAGGGCTCAAGCAATTTTTTTACATTCATAACTGATGCAGCAAGCTCAGAGGTGCCTGGGCTATGAACTGTTGAGCCTCAAGATGCCGGGGCTTAGCCTTGGTAATCCCTAACACAAATTAAACACTGCTTGTCTGTGGTCAATCAAGACCATTCTTCTGAGAAGTGGGAATTTCTGCCTCCTAGATTCCGGTCTTGGTGGAAACACATCACAGTGGGCTCTCAGAGACTTTTGCACCCCTTCCCCAGTTCTAGGGTTTTCCCTGGTATACCTGTAAGCTTTCCTCTAGTACCTTTCTGAGGATGGATGGATGGATGAAAGGAACATTTTTGTCTATGGCAAAATTTGTAGTTCCTTCTTAGAGCACCAATTGGAGTGGGGATGGACTGTTTCGGTTTGGCACCACTTTCTGCCACTCTTTTGCCTAGATTTTCCCCAGAGATTTTCCCCATTTAGATGGGCACAGAATTCATTTGGAGTGAGCATCTATCTGCCAGGGGTGAAGCCAGACGTGGTGTCTGGATGCTGAACTAGATGTCATGGCACTGATTGAAAATCTCATTGCATCCACTGAGGCAGCTGCCACAAAAGCTTTTGCTGGGAACATTTTCTTAAGTGTAGACCAGATGTCAGGATGGTCTCTGTCCTTCACAGCCTTTAGGTCACCCAGCCAGTACAGTGTGGCTCTTGAGAAGAATGCAGTCTCCAGGGATGCAATTAAGGGTGGATGATGAAGCCTCAAAGACCCTTCTACGGGTGGTTTCCACATTTCTATCATCTGGATTTTTGGGAAAGAAATCCCCTTTTGATGGAATTACCATATCTTTTGCTGGCGATGCTATTGCAGAATCTACCTTTAGAATATCTGTAATGTGAATTTTTTTTTAACTCTTCCAACTTGAAATATCTAAGCGCATGCCTGCTTATGTATTTAACCTTCCCATTCCTCTCTGATCATATCCTCAAAGGATGATTGCAATCAGATTGCTGTCTCAGGTGAGGATTTAGAAGGCAGGTATTTCACTGTATGCTTGTCGTCTAGTGTCTGCTCAAGTTGGATATGGATTGTAGATGCAATCTTTTTGCACATGGTTCCAAACATTTCAGAGGGGAGAAACTTTTGTTACATTTTTTCCCATGTCCTGCTCAGAGCCTCAATCTGAGAACTCCCCTTCCTCAGCAGAAAAGGATGTATCTGAGTCAGGGGACAAACACCTCTTTTCTTTTACTTTTTGCTCCTCTTGGACTTCTTTAGCTTTGTTGGCCCACTTGGTAAGTTTTGCTGCCCAGCTGTGGCCCGGGTATGGTCCTATGTGTCTCACTTTATGCAACACCTTGAGACCTCTAGATACGTCTCCCTCAGTGTTCTTCCACTCTGGCTCCCACTTCCGCATCCTGGGGGATAGGCTTTCATTACTGGAGTTCCCTGATTCATGCTGGGAAGAAGGGGAGATTAGTATGTCTCCTACTTATCCCCCAGGGAATTTAGGACCCATTTTAGACTTTGGAGGAGGACCTGGAGCCCCCTTAAGGGGTTTTTTTTTGGTCCTGTTCTGCCCCAGAACTTACACCCGGGGTTAGATGAAAGACAAGTCCTCCTCATCTTTGGAGTCTCTTTCCGCTCTGCTCTGCATCTCCAGCTCAGGCTTTTCTTTCTGTATTGGAATCGTGGCTTCTTGGGGGGAGAGGGAAATCCAACATGCTTGCCTGATTCAGAGTTCTGTGCCCTAGCAATGCCAGGGTCAGCTGACTGAGAAAAGGCAGGGCACAATTTGTGATTTGAAGAGCCTGCAAAAGCTGTCTCAAACAGAACACTGCTTGAGTTTAGTGTGGTGTTTGCACAAAAGTTCTGCCATGCATGAGCGGGGGCAGAGGCGTCTGGCAGGGTGATGTGCCAGCTCTGAGTGGCTGAGACCACACCGTTACATATTTGATTAGAAGAGGGTGAAGAAAGGCTGCTCATGACTGCCCTCCCCCAAAATGGATAATAAGCTGGCAAAAAAAGGTCAGGGCAAAATGAACTGCCACTTGCCTGCTGCCATGGAGGCAAACGATCTGATTGCAGGCCAGAGAATGGAGCACGGCTATCACAGGTTTTGCTCCTGCCTTGAACAGCCTCTAGAAACCGTAGATAGGAGGGGAATAGTCCATACATTTCAGAATTGTGGGAGACTGGGCTACAAAATATGAGAATGGAGATCTGACCTCGATCCATCATCAGCAAGAGACTATCCATCAGTGCCTCACTGTTTCTGTCATAAATGTCCTGGCCTGAATTTGTATTATTCAGGGCCTAGGATATTGGCTTTGGCGAGATGAGCTTGAAGCAACTTTTGGCTTGTTTTTCAATAAGCTCACTTAGGAATGGAAGGTTTTATCCTGAGCCGTAGTTGGCCAGGTCCAGTGTATCCAGAGTGGATTATTTCAGCATTGGTCAGACTACTACATGTTTTAAGGGAAAAGGAAGATTTCTTCTCCAGATGAAGCACTAAGTCAGAAGAAGACCCACATTCTCTTGACTCTCTCATACCAAAAACAACAAGTGGGGGCTGATTCACAGGTCTTGGATGAGGTCTCCTTCAGGGTGTCTGATAAACAGAGGAAATAATAGGATATGCTGACCTAAGGAAGAAAGCAATCTGGTAACTGGACGTCATCATAAGGGACCATATCGAAGCCTTTCAAAATGTGAGCAATATTTAACAATGGAGAATGCAGTGCTTGGTTCTGCTGTGAACTACAGGCAGTCAGGGCTAATGACACAATTTACCACTGTGAATAGCTATTTTGGCACCTTCTGTAGAGGTGGTGAAGAAAACTCCTGGGGCTTCCAACATAACCTTGCAATATGCTTGGACATATTCTGTTTCATTCCTTCTTTAAGTCTTAGTTTTCTGACACTGATGCTCATGGTTTGGTCCTTCTTGGTCCTCCTAATCTAGCACATTGTTTCACAAAACCAGCAAGATCTGTGTGAGAGATGAGAATGAATGGGCCACTTAGGAGACAGTGACAACAGCTAAGGCAAGTGTATCATGATGATACTCCAGATCCACAACTCTTATGTAATGGTAGCGCCCCAAACTCATCCATTTCAACCTCACCCAAAACAATTGTATATTCAACAGCAAACACACACTTTGTCCAAACCATGGGTAGGGTCATGTGTACTAGGATAGCTCCCCAATATGCCAACCTCTTCATGGGCCACCTCAAGAAAGAATTTCTGGACAAATGCACCACAAAACAAGTGTTATACCTGAGATGCACTGACAATATTTTCATCCTCTGGACAGATGACTAAGCCCCCTCATAGATTTCCACCACAGCTTCACCAACTAGCACTCAACCATCAAACTCTCTCTAGAACACTCCCACACGAGAATCAACTTCCTGGATGCCACTATCACATTCAATAATGGAACCTTACAGACAACTATATACAAGAAATCCATAGATCACCACACTTGCATTCACACATCCAATAGCCAACCCAGTCACACCAAGAAGTCTGTTATCTACAGCCAGGCATTCAGATATCACAGAATATGCACTGAGGAGAAAGTCCGTGATACATGCCTTAACACATTGAAAACCGCCTTTATCAAACAAGGACACTCCATCAAAGAAGTAGATCACATCTTGGAATGGGCTATCCAAATACCCCAAGAGAACCAGCTTCAATACAGGGGAGGAAAAAGAGCCCTCTGACTGCACACCCTAAACCAGTGGTAGGCAACCTGCAGCCCGCAGGTGGCCTGTCAGGGTAATCTGCTGGCGGGCCGCGAGACAGTGTTTACGTTGGCCATCCGCGGGCACAGCTGCCCGCAGGTCCCAGTGGCCACGGTTCGCCGTTTCTGGCCAATGGGAGCTGTGGGAAGCGGCGCAGGCTGCAGGGATGTGCTGACCACCGCTTCCCACAGCTCCCATTGGCTGGGTACGGTGAACCGCAGCCACTGGGACCTGCGGGCAGCTGGTCAATGTAAACAGTGTCTTGCGGCCCGCCAGCGGATTACCCTGACAGGCCACACGTTGCCCACCACTGCCCTAAACTTTTGTAGTGCTGATGAGGCCAATGTAATCAAGGTGACCCATTTCAAACAGTTGACAAGAAGGTGAGAGTATCAACAGAGGGAAATTACAAAAACTAATTGTTGTTTTTGCTGATACAGACTAACAGGACTACCACTCTGAAATCTAGTCTCTGTGTAATTATAAATCACTGCAAATCACATTAACCAATTACTACCCATACTCAATGAGGACCACATCTTGGGGAAAAAAAATAATCTTTCCCAACCCCCCTTTTTTTCTGGCCTTCAAACAACCCCCTGAATCACCAAGATCATCATCATAAGCAAGCTCCCCACTGACACCCAACTCAAAGCAGCACTAGACCCTGCCATAACAAGATGCAAAAGCTGCAGACATATCCCCACTGCTATGATGATCAATACCCCTCACAACACACCTTTCAAGAACCATTGGTCCTACACATGCTGATCAGAACATGTGGTGTGCCTCATCCAGTGCACTAGATGTCCCAATAACAAATATGTGGATGAAATGAGACCATCATTACTCTCTCAAATGAACTCATACAGAAAAATAATAAAAGACAAAAACATCACCCATGGGCGAACACTATTCACAAGCGATCACTACATATCTGCTCTCTCTGTCCTCATCCTCAAAGGCAACCTACACAATACCTTCAAAAGACAAGTCTGAGAACTTAAATTTGTAACTTTGTTAAAGACTAAAAATCATGGATTCAATGAAGACACTGGTTTTATGGGTCATTACAACAATTTATACCTGATTAAACCTTTGTTCTATGACTGCAGAAATGTTAACTCCCACTTCATCTTGAATAGTCTCCTACCACATGTTATCGCCCATCTGTTCCACCTTGTATTTAACCGTGATACTGTAAGTAGCTTTCCCAGATCTGAAGAAAAGCTCTGTGTAAGTTCAAAAGCTTGTCTCTCACCGACAGAATTTGGTCCAATAAAAGACATTACCTGAGCCACCTTGTTTCATTGAAATAAATACCATTTATGCACCCAGAAACTTTTGAAAATACCACTAGGCACCTATCCACATCTTTAAATGCCTAAATACCTTTAAAAATCAGCCTGTGTGTGCCAACTACCATCCCCTTGCACATGGGGGTGAGGAGTGGACTGAAGAATAGCAACTTTGGCTTCACCCTACCCTCCTCCCAGGTCAGTGCTGCTGAGCTGCAGAAGGCGTATTGGAATGTGTTACTGGTATAGGCAGCAGAGAATTACTACAATCTCCATGCAAGCTGGGGAAGACAAGAAACTCAGACGTTCATGTCTCAGTCACTCTGCATTCCAGGAATCCACCTGAGGTGGGGCACATTATTTCAACACAGTCTTGAGAAAGAAGTGGTGAGTAAACAAGCTAGTTCTTAATAATTAAAAGATGTTCCAATACATTTTTAAAGAACATATACTTTATCATGTTTCATTACATCTGTATTTCTCTATTTGTGCATATTTTGAAGGAAAAAACTAGGTGCTGAATTATCCATCCCTAGGAACTACCCATTAGAAGGGGAAAACTAAGCAACATTTAAACCTCCATAAGTTTCACCTCAAAGAATGAGAGTCACATGATCCTCTCAAAGGGTGAGATATTTAAACTCTTCTGGAAAGGACAGGCCTGTGAGCCACAATCTCCCACTGATCATCAGAATCTGTGTGAAAAGTAGAGTGGAAATGTGAAAAAACCCTGGTACATTTCCAGGCAAGCTTTTCCCTTCTGCAATAATTCCTGGCATTCCTCTTCCTCCTGGCAGCACGGCCACCCATGAGCTACAATGTCATTTTCTCTCTCCGTTGCACCTATGCCTTATCCACCTGTGCCCCATCCACCAAAGGGATTAGAAATGTGGATCAAGATTTAATGCTATCTGTTGCAGAATTAACTCCAATGCAGTTCTCTTTTGGAAATCCACCAGATTTAGGATAAGAAGATCATGAGCAGCAACTGATCTTTTGATTCAACCCTTTCCCACCTTGACTTGTTTCACCCAAGCTCATCTTTTGAATGCCCAATCATGGTGTGTGAGCACTTTGACTCCCCATTTCTATGCTCTCCCACTCTACTTCCACCTTGTTTTTCTCCCCTCCATCAGTGTAAAAAGAGAAGAATCTTAGACCTCAAATAAATAATTATGATGATAAATGAAGGGAGGAAGCATGTACCATTGAAACAAGGCTAGCAGGAAATGTATGTTAGGGTTAATGAAAACTGAAATGTGGAGAATGTAAATGCTGCTTTGATAAACTTATCTTTACAAAAACAAGAGGTGGCAAAAAAGATTTCCACTATGGAAAGAAAACATTTGGATAGGCTTTGCAAAATAATGATGAGTGCAGAGTGCAACTACATAAAGGTGATCCAAAAGCACTAAAAGACTAAGCAATATACCTTAGAGTGGATAGGGCATAGAAAATGGCTTAATCTAAATAGCCAAAATAAATACTGGGTGGCTCTTAATGGATATCAGAATTCAAGATAAATTAATACTTAAATATAAGAGAAACATTTCACTGTTATATATTACCTTGGGGTAATGAACAGAGATTTTAAAAAACATTTATTATTCTAGTACCAAGGAATTCCAGTTTCTAGTTCTCTTTAATCTGACAGTTTAATTCCTTATGTTTGCTGATGGTTGTATATACAGTTTATCTGTTGTATTAAATTTTTTACAGCAAGTTAGGCACTTCATAGTATGGATAGAAAGTTCCTGCTACAAAGAATTTACAATTTAATTTTAGAACTAACAAGGAGTAGGTATAATAAGAAAATGGGGAATTAAACATAAGTGGATCAACCGCACACACTACCTATCTAGGTTTTTATATGACTCTCATCACTATTGTAACCGTGTAACTAGTATTTGCTCCTGCAATTACTAAAGTTGTGAATGCAACTGTGCTAACTGTGAGAGCAAATTAGACATGCACTTCACTGAAAGCGTTTGCAAGCAGTTCTGAAAAATATGGCATCAAAATCCTTAAAGATAAACTTCAGGTCTTTCCAGATAGCCTAGACATTAGCGAGAAACATCATAGTAAATTCTATTTCAATAAAATCCATTTTTAAGGATATACAGTAGGATTGGATAGCATGAGCTATATCTGGAAAGATGTGAACATTCTGATCATGAAATAAACCACAATTATGTCATGTTCTTTGTCTCACAAAGATACAGCAGTCATAACTAGAGCAATTAGACTTTATGCGGAAGGTGAGGTTGTAATACTTGAGAAATGAGGTATATGTGGAAAGTTTTAGTAAAATGTAAGGTATAGTTTCTCAAGTAACTTTCAGAAATGGGAGTTTTCAATACTATGTTCTTTCTCTTCCACTGTAATGTCCAACATTTCCATTTACAATTCTTTGACAGATTTCAGGCTTTCACTGTAGAACTGTATAATATTTAAATCAAGAAAATTCTTGGATACTGTAACAGGTATACCTACATTTAAAATAAAAACAAAGAGCTTCTTACTTGCAAACACTGGAATTTCTAATTTCTAAGAGAGATATCTGGCAAAAATGGGATTTTGCAACTTCTGTGGGCATATCATAGCACAGTAGTTTAAGTGAAATAGAAAGTTCTTCAAACAAAGTTTCATTCACATTTAAAACAAAGCAAATAAAGGATCAAACTGTACCCCATGTGGGTTATTCCTTGTAGAAAACAGAAAACTCAGTGAGTCTGATATCACAGATGTTCCACCTTATTGTTCTGTTCAATGTTGTTGTGGGAGTTGCCTTCAATCCCATAGAACTGGCACAGAGATTCCACCCAAAATACATAGTGTCCTGACATTACAGGGATCCGGTCTATCCACACAACTTCCAGCCTCCTCACTGAACTCTGTACACCCCTTGGGGGAAAGAGGGCTGCTGTACCATGGGGAAACCCTCATAAGTCAAGGTTAGCATAATAAGCATCAGCTTAAAAGGGGATTCCTCACCCATTTTAAAGGCTGGGGAATGATTTACAAAAGCATTTAGAGTATGTCTTCACTGCATCTGGGAGTAAGCCTGCTAGCCCCAGGTCCACAGACTTGTGGTAGCAGGGCTCACACTAGCGCGCTAAAAATGGCTATATACATGGTGCCGCTGCTCATATTCAGAGCCCAAGCGCCAGCCCAAGCCCTTACTTCAAACCACCACCTACACAGCTATTTTTAGCATGCGAGCATGACCCCTACACCACCAGAAATCTGTGTGACCAAGCTGGGAGGTTCATTCCCAGAGTAATTATAGCCCTATGTGATTTGCAGTGATTTATAATTACACAGAGACTAGATTTCAGAGTGGTAGTCCTGTTAGTCTATATCAGCAAAAACAACAATTAGTTTTTGTAATTTCCCTCTGCTGATACTCTCGCCTTCTTGTCAACTGTTTGAAATGGGTCACCTTGATTACATTGGCCTTATCAGCACTACAAAAGTGATTTTTCCTCTCTTGGGATTCACCACTTCCTGTCAACTGTTGAGAACAGGCCACTTCCACCTTAATTGAATTGGCTTGTTAGCACTGACACCCCCCCACACACACACTTGGTAAGGCAACTCCCATCTTTTCATGTGCTCTGTATTTATACCTGCCTATTGTATTTTCCACTCCTTGCATCTGATAAAGTGGGTTTTAGCCCTCAAAAGCTTATGCCCAAATAAATTTGTTAGTCTCTAAGGTGCCACAAGGACTCCTCATTGTTTTTACAGAGACTAGAATAGCTTTTATAATATATTATATTGTGGTTTTCCTTTAAGAGGAAAATCCAAGCCATTTTTCAGTCCACATAATAGTGGAGTCTAATTGTATAAAGTAGTTAATTGGCATCTTTGTCAAAATAAAGAGCTAGTATAAAGGATTCTCATTTCCTTCTATCAGAGAATTAAATAAGAAATTGCACTGATGTAAAATCCAAACTCTTAAATGGATAGTTGGTATTACAGAAAAACAGGAAATGACTTCCACTGTAAGTTCATATTGAAACCATTCTGTTATATACAGTAATTTTCAGCTAAATGGTCTAATGCACATTTCAAACAGCAGGAACATTTGCTTATCATCTACCTAAGTAGAAGTTCCATTTTTCTCCTCTTGGTGGTCTAACTAAACAATGTTGAGTTACAGTAGTGACTCAAAGTCAAGTTAGGAAGTGAGCATCGCTAGCACCAACTAGGATTAAGTAAATCTACGGGTTTGCCCTGACAATATCAATCATTGGCTGTTTAGTCTTTGAAAGATTTATTTATTGACTTAATCAAACAAAAACACACACATTACTAAGAAACCATTCTAATAGCACCCTCAGGAAAATGTATAACCAAATTGTAGGGTTTTTTTTTTCTTTTTATGAAGAAGCAAAACACAGAAGCCTGATTGCTCTCTCACTTGGGTGGAATTATCACGAGTAACTTCAATTAAGTCAAGAGTTATCTGCCTCTATGATCTTCATGAGAAGAGAACAGGCTCACAGTAGACAACATCTGACTTTCATAAAAATTTGGATGGATTTTGATTTTACTATGAAGTGAGGAGAGGGTGGGCAGAGGAAACACTATTTGACCTTCACTGCCTGTGAGATTGGAGTAACCCAGTGGTGAATCAGTTTCCCACCAATGTAATTCAAGTGTAAATCAGCATAATCCCAAAGTAAACGAGTGGGGAGTCAAGCTCTGTACATTTAATGTATATGATTTATTCATTCTCTATTGCATACATGAGCAAAAAAATTACTCCTCCACTTAACAAAATAATGGCCTTGATTCACTCCTCAGTTTCACTAGTTTTACAATGGTGTAACTTCATTAAATTAAATGGAGTTAATATCGATTCATGCTTATATAAGTGAAAGGAGAATAAAGCCAAATCTCAAAGATTTTAACCAAGGCTGTGAGGCTCAGTATAGAAAGTACCCAATTCATATTTCAAAATTAGGGAGGTCAAATCTTCTTGTCCTCGTTAATGCTGTAGTTGTATTAACATTTCTGTTAAAGCCCTCTAACTCAGGTGAGGAGGAGGAATAGGAATAGAAAATTTAGGGAGATAAAAGAAGACTTAAGAAGAGGGAGCAGATACTTTATATTTCTGAATGGAAGAGAGAATACTGTTTAGGTTAAATGAAGATAATTTTTTTTTCACTTTTATATTAACCTGCCATAAAAGCAGGTTTCCTTCCTCCTTGATATGTCTAATTTGTACTAGTATTTTGTTCCCATGCATATTTTGATTTAGAACCATATGAAGATATATTCCGTATCCCCTCCTCCCACTCAGATGCAACAGTATTAATCTGAGGGAGTTGGACAGCATTCAATAAGTTCCTTATTTCATAAATAGTTTCATTTTTCACTCAATCTGAGCACTGATCACACCTGACACTTTTCCTGCACATAAAACCCTCCGTTTGAAATTCTCACCTGTGCACCATTTTATGGTAGATTTAAAACTAAATATGTAACTAACTCAAATAATGAGACTGCAGCTGCACCCACTCATTCTAAGATGAACATATTTTGGGAATCACAGTAAGTCCCAACCGAATAGGTAACTATGGCTGGTTGTTTAGATGCAGTTGGTCTTACCAGTCCAAGTATGTGTGTCTCATATTAGATAGATATAATATGAGAGACACATATTACATATGCCAGATCCTGCTCCCATTCAAGTCAAGAGACTGCAAAAGAAATTAAAAATTTCAGAACATAATCCATACAAAATTATGCTACAAAATGATCTACTTCTTTCCAGAGGAAAATCTCATTGCTTATACAAGATGAATCAATCATGAATAACTGCAATGACAGTATGTGGGAGCTATGTGTGCCTCTTTGCCACACTTAACATCCAAGAATGAAATGCTCTAGGTGAGAAAAAAGACAATGAAAAGGATAACTAGGCTTTTCTAAAAGAATCAGAGGTTTTGGAATTAATTGATAAACTTAACATTAACAAGTCACCGGGACCAGATGGCATTCACCCAAAAGTTCTGAAAGAACTCAAATGTGAAGTTGCGGAACTATTAACTAAGGTTTGTAACCTGTCCTTTAAATCGGCTTCTGTACCCAATGACTAGAAGTTAGCTAATGTAACGCCAATATTTAAAAAAGGCTCTAGAGGTGATCCCGGTAATTACAGACCGGTAAGTCTAACATCGGTACCGGGCAAATTAGTCGAAACAATAGTTAAGAATAAAATTGTCAGACACATAGAAAAACAAACTGTTGATCAATAGTCAACATGGTTTCTGTAAAGGGAAATCGTGTCTTACTAATCTATTAGAGTTCTTTGAAGGGGTCAACAAACATGTGGACAAGGGGGATCCAGCGGACATAGTGTACTTAGATTTCCAGAAAGCCTTTGACAAGGTCCCTCACCAAAGGCTCTTACGTAAATTAAATTGTCATGGGATAAAAGGGAAGGTCCTTTCATGGATTGAGAACTGGTTAAAAGACAGGGAACACAGGGTAGGAACTAATGGTAAATTCTCAGAATGGAGAGGGGTAACTAGTGGTGTTCCCCAAGGGTCAGTCCTCGGACCAATCCTATTCAACTTATTTATAAATGATCTGGAGAAAGGGGTAAACAGTGAGGTGGCAAAGTTTGCAGATGATACTAAACTGCTCAAGATAGGTAAGACCAAAGCAGACTGTGATGAACTTCAAAAAGATCTCACAAAACTAAGTGATTGGGCAACAAAATGGCAAATGAAATTTAATGTGGATAAATGTAAAGTAGTGCACATTGGAAAAAATAACCCCAACTATACATACAATATGATGGGGGCTAATTTAGCTACAACAAGTCAGGAAAAAGATCTTGGAGTCATCGTGGATAGTTCTCTGAAGATGTCCGCGCAGTGTGCAGAGGTGGTCAAAAAAGCACACAGGATGTTAGGGATCATTAAAAAGGGGATAGAGAATAAGACTGAGAATATATTATTACCCTTATATAAATCGATGGTACGCCCACAACTCGAATACTGTGTACAGATGTGGTCTTCTCATCTCAAAAAAGATATACCGGCACTAGAAAAGGTTCAGAAAAGGGCAACTAAAATGATTAGGGGTTTGGAACAGGTCCCATATGAGGAGAGATTAAAGAAGCTAGGACTTTTCAGCTTGGAAAAGAGGAGACTAAGGGGGGATATGATAGAGGTATATAAAATCATGAGTGATGTGGAGAAAGTGGATAAGGAAAAGTTATTTACTTATTCCCATAATACAAGAACTAGGGGTCACCAAATGAAATTAATAGGCAGCAGGTTTAAAACAAATACAAGGAAGTTCTTCTTCACGCAGCGCACAGTCAACTTGTGGAACTCCTTACCTGAGGAGGTTGTGAAGGCTAGGACTATAACAGCGTTTAAAAGAGAACTGGATAAATTCATGGTGGTTAAGTCCATTAATGGCTATTAGCCAGGATGGGTAAGGAATGGTGTCCCTAGCCTCTGTCTGTCAGAGGATGGAGATGGATGGCAGGAGAGAGATCACCTGTTGGTCCACTCCCTCTGGGGCACCTGGCATTGGCCACTGTCAGTAGACAGTATACTGGGCTGGATGGACCTTTGGTCTGACCTGGTACGGCTGTTCTTATGTTCTTATGAAAGAGATGGAAAAGACCAATTAGATTACATAGTCATGAAGTCATTTGCCTCCTCAGTACATGATTGTTCTAACATTCAAATCAAGAAATGCAGATTTTTCTTGTTCGTAAGTAACTACATTTATTGTTAGACAGCTAAACACAAGTTTTAAAAAATTAAGAAAAAATGTCCTCCATGCCACCAAATAATTGGGTTTAGTATTATTAAAGAATCAGTTAATTGCTTTTGCCAAATAGAAGATAATATTTCCTTTTATCAAATGATTTTTTAAAAGTAACACTCCTGTAAAATTCATTATCTTTTAAATACAGGATAATAGGAATGCTCTTTATGGGATTACAGTAAATGACTAGTATAAGTACACATTCGAACCAATTGGTTACACAAAGGAATCTCCCAGCTCTTTAATGGACTAATGCATGCCGAAATGTAATGGGGTAATTTGCTCAACACCTACTTAAGAAGATAACTCTGGGGTGCCCGACTCTTCCCTTCTCAGGGGTCTGACAAAGCAATATATTGCAAACATGAAAGCATCCGAGACACTTTGATAGATATTGTTAAGATGAAGCCAGTGCATAATTAGACTCTGCTAAAAGAAATGCCTCCAACTGCCTCTTGGAAAACATTCCTAAAAATCATTTTTAAAACCAACAAACAAAATGGAAGATATCTAGGATTTGTTTCAGCATTCATTTTACCCTCTTTTCTGACGATATCCACAACTTCCTATTTTTAACTGATGGAACCAGAAGATTGTGACCTGTTGAGCTATAAGGCCTGTTCTTGTTTCTGAAATTTGTTAGGCTCTTAACACTAAAAATATCTGTACTTTGTCAGCTACAATCATTTTCCAACAAAGCTGTGTGAAGTCCTGAGTTACTAGTATTTAAAACTAACATTTCTATCCTCACCAGAAATTCAAATTGACTCAACATTGGTGATTTGAAGGCTTCATTACATTTCAACAGGGACCATTCACGAGAGCTATTTATTGGAGTTTAAATCTACGGCAAATCTCTATCTGAATATGTATATAAATAGATATACACACACATTATAAATACACATTATGCAAATGTGCATGCACACACATATACAGGTACATTTACCCTTGTTTTTCTAATTAAATAGCTTATTAACCGGACTATACTTGATGATGTGGAAACTTCCAAAGATTTAGAGTTCAGGCACAGGTAAGCATCTAAGAATTGAATGCTTATCTGAATTATCCTTAAAAACAAAACAAAACAAAAAAAACCAACAGCCCCAGCACTACAAGCCATTTGACTTTTCCTCACTAGTATCCACGCATTATTATCCCCTTCTATCTAGTGTCAGGTCTTCTTGAAATGATTGGGTGGCCCTCTGGTTTTCTATTTCCCTTTAACATCTGGTCTCAAAAAGCAAGGTCCTCCAAAGGCTTTCAGGGTCCACTCATCGATACCGGACTGCTATACGCAGCTGGTAGGAGTGCTGGTCCTGCCATCAGAGAAAGGACTGGTAGGTCTGTAAGTCTCCTTGTAGGATTTTTGAGACCGCTCCCCCTTTTCTCAGTGTTTGGGGACAGTGAGATGCCATCCTTCCTCCTCTCAGGCGATCAAGGACTTTAGAATTAATCATTGCATTTCATAGGACACTTTAAGATGTAAGAGGCCAGGAACAGTAAAACGCTTCTATGATCTCTAGCTCCAGAAGGTGGAGTGAGTAAGCTGCCTTCCCTGCAAATATCATGACATAGGGATTTGGCCTTATTCTATGGCCTTGAGAAAACCAAGCTCAAAGTAAGGGACAGGTACTTACCACATGAAAACATTCATAATGCACTTCTCTCTCCTCATGTTTATCAGCTAAATTTTAATTTACGTATTGTAGTACTGTATACAGCTGAATATCAAATAACTGAGAATATTAAATAGTACTCAGCTGAAGAGGACCTAAAAACTGAACAGTGGAAAACAATAAATAATAAAATCACAGCTATTATTTTACCTTTACTGCATGATGTTAGTTATTCTTCACTTACCTTTTCTGGAGTTGGAAGAAAATAAAAAACACATCAGTGGTACTCTGAAACCACTCAGTGACAGAGAATCCAAGCATTTATAAAGCACTTATCACCGAGGTATCCAAGTGCCTCTCACAAAGAAATATGACATAGTGTTGTAGAAGCTGATTGAGGACTCTTGCCAAGGCTTTACCTGGATTAGGCAGACAGGAGATCCCTTGGTAATTTGCACACTCTAATCCGTCACCCTTTGTATTACATAGAGGGAAGCGAATTGCATCTTTGATATCACTTGGCATGGTCTCAGATTCCTAAATGGATGCAAACAACTATTGAAGACTGTGTATAAGTGCTGTTTAGCCACAATTATTATTATTAAATAATGTATTATGTGCTTATTGTTATGCTTTAGGTGATTATGGTGAGCTGAAGCAACAAGCTGAGGATCTGACTGAGATTAAATCTGCCCTCCTGATGGAAGATGAGTCACACTGCTCCCCCTAAGGTCATCAGAGCCCATGGTGCCTACCACCGGGGTGTAGTAGAAAGAGAGCACCTGAGACATGAGGCCTGGTATAAAAAGCTTTATGCAACTTATCCATTGGCCTTAAGTGATGCACAGGATGTTGTGCAGACTCTAGGTCCTGGGGTGAATTTCACACAAAGAAAGTACAGCAGATAAGGCCCTTCCAGCTTCTCTTCAAATACTTCGTGGTTTCTTCTCTATGATTTTAATTCATTTGTTTCTAACAATCTACTAAACAGTCTCATTCCTGTAGAACTTCTCTTCAACAGCATCATATCCAAATGTGTCACTGCTAACACTAGTCCCTTCTGATCCTGACTGGACCATCAGCTTATCAGTTGGTTGACCTAAGTTCTTGGGGTCCGGGTCCCAGTTTCTCTTCTGTCCCTTCAAGAGTTTTTAACAGCAAAACAGTTAAAGCTGCTGGTGAATTGAATGTAATTAATTTGCTTTGCAAAATAATTGCTCTGATTCTTTTGGTTGACCCAACAGCCAGATTATTTAGTCTGGTTAAAACGTGCTTTGCATAATACCACAAGGTTCATGGGAACAAGGTGAGTTTATGTCACTGTTGCAACCCTAGGGCTGTCCAGAGACCACTTCAGCCACTGGTGAAACTTAGCTTGCCTTAGGCTTCTCTATCAGTTGTATCTGGCTGCCTATGGCCCAAAAAGGCTGCTATGGGCAGCTGGGGATCCATGAAGTGCAGAGAAGTTGTATCCATGCTCTCTCTTCCCTGGTTATACGAAACAAAAAAAACCCCACTAAGGGACTAAATTTACAGTCTAAACAAACCTAAACAACTCTTGAAAAACACGAGCTAAGAACTATGACTCAAAGAAAAACAGGAAGTTCTAATCCTTGCCAGACAGTGAGAAGAAAGAGAGAGAGAGAGAGGGAGAGGGAGAGGGAGAGAGCTGAGAGCATGATGATGTAGCATGTGCAATGCTCCACAGCACTACTAGCAAAAGTTTCCGACTTGAGTGTACTGGGTACACATACACCTATCGTGGAATGTACAGGTGCAAAATCACTCAAAGGAGAGCCAAATAAACTCGTACCCACATCAGCTTGTATCATACAATGCAGGAGGACAGTCATCTGAAAGGATATGAATACACCAAAATTTTAATTGCTGCTTTTCTGACTGGATAGAAAGGATTATATACACACCAGGCAGGAATGGCCCTAAATTGAAAGATTATCTTCCCTTCGTTCAGTACTATAAATGTATAGAAAACAAAACAGAAAATGAAATGAGAACATTTAGCATTTGCATTTATGATCCAGGGGGCCCAACCCACCTCCCAACTGCATATTCTCTCCCATCCCAATGCCCCAAACTTCCTTCCCAGTTGCAAATACTCTTTCATCCAAAGAACAGTTTCCCAAAAGGGCTTCCAAACTGCAGTCTTTCCCCAGCCCCCTACCACAAGAACAATGCCCCAAACTTCCTTCTTCACCTACTTCTGACCTGTATATTCCTTCCTGCCCTATGTAGATTCCTCTAATGTCCTTTGCCATGCACATCCTTACTTTAGATTTCCTCCCATTTCACTCACAGTCCCCCAAACCTCCTCCCGAGCTGGCTTCCAGCTGCAAATTTGCTAAGCATTGCCAGAAGCTGGTAATGGGCCACTTGATGATTGTCTGTTCTGTTCATTCCCTCAGGGGCACCTGGCATTGGCCACTGTCAGAAGACAGGATACTGGGCTAGATGGACCTTTGGTTTGACCCAGTATGCGGGTTCTTATGTTAAGCATTACCACTCAGCAGTATCTGAGACACTGCATTTATTTCCTGCTGTAAATATGTATGGTAAATGATGGCCTTGTTATGGTGAACTGAGAATACTCAACAAGTTGCAGAATCAGACCATGAGAATCCCGCCCTGTAGCACAACCTGATCTTGAGAGCCACCTGTATCCAACAAACTCTCAACATGCTCTAGGACTGTGCTGGGTGTTTTCTGAATATGACAAACTGATCTGGTCGTAACTTCTATGGACATTCTCATGAATAACAACACACTCTATTAATTCCTCCTTTCATTCACCAAGTGGAGATTCTTGGAGAAATTCTCACATGGGATAAAGCCATTTTGCACCTCACTATCTGATCCCATAGATCCAGTCCAAGATCATTCCCAGCAAAGGGGATCCTGAGGTGGCAGAAAATTAGTTCAGAGGATCTTATGCTGCTCCTCCTTCCTGCTGCCAGCATAGCTGGGGGGAAAAAAACAAGTAAGCAAGTGATTATTTCTGTTTCCAACTAAGAAATATGTCCTTCCTATGATTTTTGTTACCTCACCTCCCCTGCCCTGACCTCCTCTTTGTTATTCTCGTACACCTGTTTTGTCTTGTCTTTTAGCATTTAAGCTCTTTGGGGCAGAGCCTGTCATTTAGTATGTGTTTGTAGGATGCCTAGCACAATAGGTCCCAATCTGGCTGAGGCCTCTAGGCACTTCTGCAATACAAATGTGGAAAAAAGCAGCGTGGTTGGAATGTCCCTGAACCACAATCAATCACTGGCTGTAGTTTTGACTCACCTGAAGATACTGGCAGCTGGCCTAATTTAGAGCAGCCCATAAAATGCCTTAACTGTGCAATGAGGGACAGTCCTGTACATGGTAGCAGCAGGATCACGGCAGTTAACATGTGAGCTTTATGCAATGTTGCAACTTATCCATTGGCCTTAAGGCCTTGGCTACACTGGTGCTGTACAGCGCTGCAACTTGCTGCGCTCAGGGGTGTGAAAAAACACCCCCTGAGCTCAGCGAGTACAGCGCTGTAAAGCGCCAGTGTAATCAGAGCCTGCAGCGCTGAACGCTCGCTCGCAGTGCTGCAAGCTATTCCCCTCGGAGAGGTGAAGTACATACAGCGCTGCGAGACCTCCCTCACAGCGCTGGCGGCACGACTACACTCGCGCTTCACAGCAGCAGCGCTGTCAAGTCCCAAGTGTAGCCAAGGCCTGAGTGATGCACAGGATGTTGTGCAGACTCTAGGTCCTGGGGTGAATTTCACACAAAGGAAGGAAGGTACAGCAGATACAACCAACAATTTAATTGAACTCAGCTAATAATCTGGTCCCATAACAATATATATATTCATATTCAATGTTACTTGAACTTTGCAACTCATAATTAACCTTTTTCCCCATACACCACTGCTGTTTAATTATTCAGTGGAAGTTCTGCCCATAATAGCTCTCTGATCTTTAAAACAGAAGAATGCATTGTTACTGGTCACTGAGGAAGGACAGACCAAAGCCAGAGACCTCAACATAAAGCATTTCTTATCTTAAAAAGAAGCCGTAACTCACTTCTGAAGACTCTAACCTGTGGTTCCTGTAGTAAGGGTAAGATCCTCCTCTTTCTCCAATGTGTTCTGGAGGAAGAGTGCCATAGATATCATACTCCTTTTTGTAAGCTTGTCAGTCAAACTGAAGCCAACCCTTTTCTTTGTCACCCAGCTGACCGCTGTACACCTGTGGGATACTCCTTGCAAGTTTCTCTGCAATTCGCTTTTCAGTAGCAGAGTGATGGGGTGGCTGCCCCTCATTGGTATGTAAAGGGTTAAAGCAACCCTGGTGAGGCTGCACAGGAGGCAGCCCATAAGGAAAAGGCTTGTAGTGCCAGCCAATTAGGGGAAGGTTTATTGAAGGAGCCAATCAGGGCCAGCGGCTAGAACCTGGACTGCAGTTTGCCACTGAGGCAAGTGGTTGGACTGAGGACTGTCGGTTCCCCAGAACGGGGGAAACAACTGAGTGGGGCATGACCAGAGGGCTGTATCCAGAAGAGGACGACATGGTCCGGGGAGCAACATGGGCCCTGGAGGTGGAGACAGAAGTGATGACAGGCAAGACACTACCTGAGGAGGGTGCACTGGCAACCCTGAGCTAATTCCCAGGACGGCCAGCAGGAGGCACCATGGTGGTGAGTCAAACACCATCACAAGCAGCCTACGATTCAGGTGTGAACTAGAGAAAGCTGATAGAACCCAGTAGTAACAAGAAGTTGACCATCTTTCATCCTGCTTCTTCTGTACTGGTCTTTACTCCAGGTAGTGGACACAACTAAAACAAAAGGGATCAAAAGAAGTGACTACAGAAATGGCAAGCCAGCAAACAGCTAGAACAATATACGAGTTTGCAATAATCATGGCTGACAAAACATTAGGGAAAACCAAATCAATTGGAAAAGTAATTCAAATGAGGAGTTGTACTAGTCATCAAATCTGAAAAGATTTTATAGATTTAAGGTAAAATTTTCAATAGCTCCTATATCCCATTTTCAAAAGTACTTAGGCTCCCATGTCTCACTGAAACTCACTGATATTTAGACTCCTAACTCACATAAGTGCTTTAAAAATATCCACCTTAAACTTCTCTATCATCTTCTTACAGAATTTATTTTCCTTTAGGGACAAGAAGTGCCCTAAAAAGCTGCATATTTTCTCGTGCTTTACCTCCCACTGCCCTAGAGAAATGGAAGTAAATGTTCAGATATGCATGAATCTACTTAGGCACCTAAATCTATATTTTGACACTTCAATAAAAGTAGTCTCATTTTCAGAGGTACTGAGCAATCAAAGCTTTCAATTCACCACTTCTGAAAATCAGGCCACTACTGTTTAGGCACCTAAAATGGATTTAGATGCCTACGTTTAGGCACCTACGTTTAAAGACCTTGGCCTGAGTGTGCTTCCTCACCAACACTTCCAACCCCTACCAGAATGGAAAATTAGTGACTGGTACTGGAAATTCTTGCATCTGGTTTTATGTACATTTGACTGAATTGTATTTCCTCCCAAAGTAAGGGGAGAACAGAAAAAAAAAAGACAAAAGAACAAGAAAATGAAAGGAATGGGAAGGAAGAGAAATAAAAGAAGACAACATGGCAGGGAGAGGAAAGGAACGCTACATTTCAGTTTTAATCTGCTAGGAATTAATAAAAGATTTTTAAAAGGTTAGATCAAATCATTTCATATTTTCCTGAGGTCCCTCTTCTCTGAAACATTACCTGCTATTTAGCTGCTAGGTGAGCCCAAGTGGCTGTGCCAAGTTTTTATCCCTGGAGGCAGCCATCTCTTCCATCTAAGCAATAAAAGTAATTTGACTACAAGCAAGCTCTAGAAAAAGCTTCCAAGATTATGGGATACTCCCAAAACACAATTCTGGGAAGTAATTTTTAAGGATGTATCCATTATCATATTATTCCTTCTATCTACTTCTAGCCAAAAGAATTGTTTCTTGGGAGAGTCCCAAAACATGTGAACCAGCATGGCTCTGGGTGATCCATATCTCCAGCAGCAGTCTGTATTGGCAAGGCCCAGGAACTGTAACCTATGTAGGGACCTGTGTGAATGAAAAATAATTGTCTGATGGATCAGCTTTAATCATAGATCAATAATAGAGTTTTTAATGTTTTAAAGGGCACTTTCCCATTGGCTTAAGTTCAAGAATATACACAAATCTTTGTTCCAGGCAATCTAAATTACACAGGTCTTTTGGGCTAGGAAGCTGTGACAGGCTACAGCTGGTCTGAGGAACCTGAGGAGGTATCTCCATGTCACCAACAATTGTGGAGTCTCTGTTGCTCCTAGCACACCAGGACCAAATAGTCAGGAATCAGGGCCTGCAGCAGAGTCAGTTTGGAAGCAGGGCCTCCAGCAGAGCCAGTCTCTGGGCAACCTAACGAGCACAGCTGGCCTGTAGAAGGCTGTCTGATTGCCTACGTACACCACCTGATTGGTAGAAGAGTCAGCAGACTGTCTCTTAAGCCCAGCAACAGTAGCAGTTCAGTGGCTGCTCAAAGCATTCACCTGTGCCTACTTGTTCCCAGACTCATCCAAGGCCTACTCCTACCCTACTCCTGCATTGTATCCAGCCGAGCTCCTGAGCTGGTCCTAGCCTTGCCCTTGCCTTGCCTCACTCCAGGTAACCCACTTGTGACCCTTGCTCCAATTCCTGACTTCTCTCTTCAGCCCTGATGCCTGGCTTCTGACTTTGGCTCTGACCCAGATCTCCAATTCCTGACTATCGACTCCTGCTCTAAACACTAGGCATGATTCCTGTTCTAACCACTAAACATGACTTCCCATGTGACTGACAGTCCTAGCAGCCCTGACTTAAACTAAGGGAACTATAGCGAGAATGGATTCTACAAAGGCCAATATCTCTCAGACAGAGATAGTGGGAAACCTACAGACCTTGCAGGCTCAGGTTGCTGCTCTGCAGGTGAGGAATGCAATCCTGCAAGCTCAAGCCATGCCACCTTCACCCCCCACCTCTGCTCCCCATGAGCCCAAGTTCTCCCTGCCTAACAAATTCAAGGGTGATTATGACAAATGTCATGAGTTCCTAAACAAGTGTCAGCTCTTATTTCTCCCACACCCACCATCGTATCCTACTGGCCAAGCCTGAGTAAGATTGATTATCTGCCTGCTTACCAGTGAGGCCATAGCTTGGGTTTCTCTGCTCCTGGAAAAATCAAGCCCACCTCTAAGACAATTTGAGGACTTTGTTAGAGCTGAGGTGGTACTCTTCAATGACCCAAGTCATAAGTTTACAGATGAAGCTGCCCTTCAGGTGTTGTAGCAGGGAGGCTGGCCAGTTGCTAAATATGCAGCAGCGTTCTATCGCTTGGCAACAGACACCAAGTGGAATGAGGCGGCCCAGTGTTATCATTTTCTGCTCAGCCTTAATGACAATATTAGATTAACTGGCACAGGTGGAATCTCTGTCCAGCCTGGAGGCCTTAGTCGACCTATGCATCAAAATCGATGACTGCCCAACCAAATGCTGCCAAGAAAAAAAAATGGTCTCCTTGCTCCCTCCCGCTCCCTGTCATGAGTCCTTCCCATTCAGGTCAATCACGTCCAGCCCTGTCTCTGTGATGTAGAGAAGAACTGACATTGGGCATCGGGCCTAGGCCTATATTGCGGGGAACCAGAATGCTTTGCATCAAGCCAAGGTTTGAGCTGCACCCAGGTCGGGAAAAGCCAAGTCCCAGCCCCAACAGGGGGAGTCCGAGCTGGATAGGCACTCTTCTCTTTACCCCAGCAGGCCACTCCAATGCTTGTCTGCCGGTATACTTGTAATGGCCTATCAGTGTTCAACATATCTCCAACTCTTTCTCTGGCTCTGGCACCCTGCTATGCTCAATATCAACCTAGCAGCACTGGTGGACTAGGTTACTTCAGGGAATTTCATGGATCTGGAGTTTGCCTGAGTACACAATATCCCCACCCAACAAAAGGACTCCCTTGAGTTAGTGGAGTTCATAGACTGGCAGCTCCTTTTGCTGGGACTGATCACCCACCAGATGGCCCCTTAGAGTAATTACCCTTTGAAACCACCAAGAAGTCCTCCAGTTTGAGCTAATTCATGCACTGCATTCACCAGTTGTCCTTGGCATCCCCTAGCTCATTGCCCACAACCCACGCATCCGCTGGTGATCAGGCATTGTATGCTTTGACGCCCCATCCTGCCGACAGTTCTGTTTTCTGAGAGATGACCCAGGACCAGCAGCCCTTTGAGGCTTACTTGGTTGTCCAAAGAACTCAGAGACATGAAGAGAGGATCCAAAGACAACCCCAGCCACCCACACGACTTCCTCAATGGCTCCAAGGATTCCTGTTAATTATCAACACTATACCAACATGTTGGACAAAAAGAAAGCCAAAACCCTACTGTCCCATTGCAGTTAAAACTGCCTCATTGACTTCCACCCAGGAGAATAGGTTCCCTTTGGGTGCATTTATTCTGTTTCTGAACCCAAAGTACAGGCTGTGTACACATCTTCAGCAGGGGTCCCAATCTTCATGGTGAAGAAAATTAATTTCCTGCAGCCTTGTGTGCACTACCAAGCTCTGAAAAAGACTGAAATCTGAAACTGTGGTACCCCTCACCACTTACTAATAAGCTGTTTGAAAGACTCCACTCTGCCAAGGTCTTCACAAAGTCAGACCTCCACAGAGCTGGTGAGGATTTGAAAGGAGACATACAGAAGACTGCCTTCCGTACTGGTATGGCTTTTTGAGTATTGGTTATGCTGTTGTGTTGTGCATTTCATAAACAACATCTTTAGGGACATGCTGGACCAATTCATTGTCATTTACCTAGACAACATCCTCATTTTCTCCAGAATTCAGGACCTCCACAATCATCACATGCACACTATCCTGGAGAGACTCTACCAGAACCACCTCTATACAAAGCTTGAAAAACCCGGAAGTTCAATAAGGACAATGGAATTCTTGAGGTGTTTTGTCTTACATACATAGGGTGATGCAGTAGCCAACTGGGCCATACCCAAAGACATATGCAGGTGCAACGATTCCTGGGATTCCGCCTCCCACGCTTTCGATATTTAATGGCACTGAGTTTAAACATGGCAGCAAAAAAAAAAAAAAAAACCACCAAAAATTGTTCATTTAAAGAGGAGAAACAAGAAATCACTAATGGGGAGAGAGTGGATGGATAAGGGGATAATTTTGGTGCTTAATTTGTAAAGATACTGCAGCTGTTAAAAGTGGGAACATCAGATGTCACTACAAAACAAAGCAGAGATTTTGACCACAAATATCTACTTGGCTCCCATTTAAAATCTGACAAGATTGCTTAATTAAAGGATCCATATTTTCAGAGCTCACATTATTTCAAAGTACACTTGTGCTCAGAAAAAGGCAACTGAAGTTTTTTTGAGGTGTGAGTAATGGCAAAACAGGAAACCTTTCACAGATGCAGACATCATTAAGCAGTGTATGGTTACTACAGATGAAACCCTTTTTGCAGAGAAAAAAGACGTTGTTGACTCCTTGTCCTTCAGACAACTGCCAGTCTCAAACACAACAGTATTAGGTGTGCAGAGGTGATGGCACAAGACGTTTTCAAGCAGTTGTGTGAGAAACTGAAAATGGGATATTTTCCATGGCAGTAGATGAATCCTGTGATATCAGGAATACGGCTCAGCTAATGCTGAATGTCTTTTTTTTTTTTTTTTTTAATTAAATGGACAGAAATTTGTGGAGAATTTGCTGTCCCTTATACTGTATCACAATCACATGACAGGTGAGGGTTTGTTTAATTTTGTTCAAACTGTTCTGTCTAATAAAGATTTTAATGTGACTCATATTGTGTCAATTACAAAAGATGGCACTTCTGCCATGATCAGTACTCACTGAGGGCTTGTGAAACGTCTGCAAGATCTGAACCCCAATTTGATTTCCTATCACGGTATAATCCATCAAACTACACTTTGTGCAAAGCTTAGAGATGAGTATGCTAATGTAATGTCAGTGGTGATTAAACTAGTCAACTTCCTTTGGTCCAAGTCAGCGCTACAACACAGACAGTTCAAAAGCCTTCTTTCAAAATATCTGCCGATTACAATGACCTGTTGGTTCATAATGACATCTGCTGGCTGAGCAGAGGGAAAGTACTAAGAAGGCTGTGGGAAATTTGAATTCATGTGAAAGAATATCTATGCAATATTCCAGAGAAAGTAGCAGAAGAGGGTTTTTTTTGAGAGATGCTGCAAGCATGAGTAGCCTGGCCTTCCTTGTTGATTTGACATGGCCACTTAAATTACTCCAACGTAAAGCTATGGGGGCAAAATCACAATGTAATGGATCTCCACAGCACTGTCACTTCATTTCAAAACACATTGTCTCTCTTCAAAAGTGATCTGGAAACTGGGAAGATGCTTCATTTTCCAATGCTGCTAAGCTGCCAGGACACTGCAGATGTAAATCAGATGGCATCATCTCTGAACAGGCTTCTTCAAAGCTCCCAGCAGATGTTCCAAGAATTTTAAAGTGTTAAAAACATCTCTGTGTTTGTAGGGAACCCATTCATGGTACAAGCAAATGGCACTTGGTGTGATCAAGCAAAAGCATCCTTTGCAGATGTTGAAAAAGCAAAACTACAAATGAAGATTATTGATTTAAAAGCGGATGAAGTGCTTAAGGTGCAGCACACTGAAACTACATCTGAAATTTTCTGGACAACCCTTCTGCTGAACTCCAAGTATCCACATTTGACGAAGATGGCATTTAACCTTTGGACAGTTTGGCTCAACATACCTGTGAGTCAGCATTCTCAACAACGAACAACATTAAATCGCATAATCACTCCGTTCTGACAGATAATCATCTGTGCAATTGCCTCCATCTTGCCTTGACAGAACTCACTGCAAACTTAAAGGCCCTTCTCCAGAAGAGGACCTTCTCTTTTCCCACCGATGACAAGTATTATACACTACTCATGCATATTTTATTTTAAATTTGTATTGCCATATAAAAATTGCATTTTCAGTTTTGATACTATAGTTTAGCAAGTATCTCATTGTAATTATTTATTCTTTTGCTTAATACACATGTGTGATTTTGCTTAATACAGGTTTGTTATTGGAAAGATATGAATCCTAAAGCTAAGATGGAGAGTTCATGTGTATTAAGTGTTATTTTCTTTCAAACTAATATTAAATAAGCCACAAGGCTTGAAAGTTTGAATGTTTATCTACCCATATACATATATGCCTACAATAAATTTGACAATCAAAGTTAATACTCTTGTAAACTCATAAAACTTTCAAAACTTAAAACAGTTGTCGGAAAGTGTTTTAATTATCTATGTACTTTTTTTAAGTCTCAATCTCCTTTCTTGGAGGTTATTTCAGGGTTATACAGTGGTTTGACTTTATTTTTCATTTAATGTACTAAAACTATCAGTAAGGTATATTACTAATGCACAGCATTGTATGTGTTTGTTGTACAGTGGCACTTGCAGTGTGAAAAATGTTTCTCTGGGGTCTGGAACTTGACTATACCTTGACCAAGAAATGTGGACCTTGACAAAAAATAATTGACTATCCCTGATTTATAGTCATGGACAATGCCCCAAACTACATCATAAGTACAATACTATCTCAACATGCAGAGTCCCGCAACCAATTCCACCCCTGTGCCTTTTATTCTCAGAAGTGAAGTATGGCAGAAATAATTTACAATATTTGGGACAAGGAGCTTTTGAGCTAAGATGGCTTTTGAGGAATAGCAGCACTTACTATAAGGAGCCTAGTTTTCTGTCTAAGGCCTGATGGACCACAAGAACTTATAGTACTGGTGAACTGCTAGATAGCTTAACCAACATCAGATCCACTCCTCTCTCTTCTTTATTTGCTTTTACTTTGTTGTAACATATGACCCAGGGACAAGAAATGGAAAGACAGATATCCTATCCTGCAAAGATGAATATCTTAAAACCTCGCAATTAGCACTCTGCCACTGAGCTCAAGGCATCCAACTTTGTCAATGGGACAATCAACAGCAGTCTGACTCCTCCATCTGCTCCCTGATGACCCATTCACAACCCAAATTTGCAGATCCTAAATGATACAGGTACCTGACCTCCAAGTTCTAACTACAGAATTGCTGCCTCCTACGGCAAGGTTTGAATTTAGATTGTCCTTCCAGAACATAGTTTCAATTGTTGAAGGCTAGGCCATGATTCACCACCTGTGGGCCATTTTGGCAATTCAAGACCTGGAATCTAGTCTTGAGGAGCTTCTGGTGGCCAGGCCTATGAGATTATATCAATAATTATATAAGGTCCTGTGAACTCTGCACCCATATCAAGAACCCACGTTCAAAACACCTAGGTCTCCTCCAGCCTCTGCAGTATTGGTCTACTATATCAATTGACTTCATTGTAAAACTGCCACACTCCCAGGGACACTCGGTAAACCTGGTTGTTGTTGACCTCCTTGCAAAGATGGCACACTTCATCCCATGCTGTACTATTCCTACTGCACAGGATATAGTTCTGCTCTTCCTGCAAAATGTCTTCCGCTACCATGGATCACCAACGGGCACTGTATTGAACTGGGATCCCCAGTTCATATCCCAATTCTGGTGGGAATTGCTCAGATTCCTTAGCATCAAGTCCCCCAGCTTGTCCACCTATCACTAAAAGACTAATGGGCAAACTGAGAGGGTCAATCAAATCTTGGAGCAGTATCTTCGCTGCTTTTTGAGTTGCCAGCAGAATGATTGGCTTCCCTTGCTGTGCTATACCAATTTAATTGTGTGCAATCCATGCCTTGATCAAACATACCCCATTCTTTGCAAATTATGGCTTTTACCCATGCTTCTACCTAGACTTGCCCACGAGTTCCCCAGTTCCGGCTGCCACCTCCCACCTACACTGGGTGCACAAGGATTTCAAAGAATACCTTCAGTCTGCCAAAAAACCTTCAACTACCATGTGTGCCAAAACTGTCAGGATGCCCCGAATCTGACCATAGGGCACAAGGTATGGCTCTCTGCCCAGAACCTTAAATTAAGCCACCTATCAGCCAAAATGGAGTACAAATATCTGGGCCCTTTTAAGCTTATAGAATGTGTGAACCCACTGACCTTCAGATTACAGCTTCCTGAGTCATTAAAAATCCCATCATTCATATCTTACTTTTAAAGCCCTGCACTGGATAACCCATAAACAAATTGCTCCAACTTGCCACTGCCATCCATAGCAGTCCATGGACAAGAGGAGTACTTGGTCCACTGAATCCTTGACTCTCAGCGAGTTAGAGGGTGGCTCCAGCACCTGGTGGACTGGGAAGGCTATGATCTGGACAAGCAGTCTTGGAAACCAATAGAGAACATCCATGCCCTGGACCTATTATGAGAGTTCCACTCTAAGTATCCCAAGAAGGCCCCAAGGAGACACCCTTGAGAGGGGAGTATTGTTAGGAAGCAGGACCTTCAGCAGAGCCAGTGTAGAAGGGCCTCTGGCAGAGTCAGTCTCTGGGCAATCTAATAAGCACAGCTGGCCTGTAGTAGGCTGCCTGATTGGCTAAGCCATCTGATTGGTTGGAATAATCAGCATACTGGCTCTTAAGTGCAGCAGCAGTTCAGCAGCTGCTCAACGCATTTAATTATGGCAGCAATAGCACCTGCCTCTTACTCGTCTTGTTCCAGTCCTGCCCCTGCCTTAAACCTAGCCTTGTTCCTCCTCCCTTGCCTCACTCCAGGTAAACCAGTTCTGATCCTTCGCTCTGATTCCTGAGTTCTGACTTTGTCTGTGATTCTTGGCTCTAGTGTCTGGGCTCTGATTCCTGACTATCAATGCTTGCTCTAATCACTGGGCTTGACCACCCATATCCTGGTCACTGGCACAAACAGGCTCTTCAAGAGATAATAATAATAATAATAATGGAGATATCCCATCTCCTAGAACTGGAAGGGACCTTGAAAGGTCATTGAGTCCAGCCCCCTGCCTTCACTAGCAGGACCAAGTACTGATTTTGCCCCAGATCCCCAAGTGGCCCCCTCAAGGATTGAACTCACAACCCTGGGTTTAGCAGGCCAATGCTCAAACCACTGAGCTATCCCAGCTGCAAGTAATGCCATGCAACCAGACTAAGTAGGCTGTGTTGTTATTGGAGTGCTTGGAAGGGCAGATCCTCTGAAATCAATTGACACCCAAATTATCCCCTTATCCATCCACTCTCTCCCCATTAATGATTTCTTGTTGATTTTCAACAATGGGTTGCCATAAAATCCAGCATGAATGATGAGAAGGGATGAGATTTAAATTTTCTAACCAAACCAGCCCACATTTTTCTGGCAGCCAAAATTAAAGAGGATGTTTTTTTACAATCAAAACAATAATAAAGTTAATCCAGTATTCCTACTAGTGGAAGGGAATGGACCAGCTCTGATTACATCAGCAGCCAAGAAGGAGTCTGTTCTGTTATGTCCTTTTCTTTGACTTTGTTTATCCCCAGGGTAGATGAAGAGATTTTGAGAAGCAGTGCAGAGAACCAGGATGACAGAGGAAACATGACACACAGTATAGTCAGGCAGAAAATTCCACCCCTCCATTTCCTGCACCCATTTTCCTTGAAGCCTTCAAATACCAGACACAATTAAACATCTTGAATATATAGGCTTGAAGAGGTAGGAAGAGAGTGAGGCAAATTAAGCACTGAGTCTAAGTAGGCTGGTTTCTCCTGACTTGCACCATATGTAGTCAATCTACATCCACTTCACAGATTTGCAAGTGCTGCCAAATCAAAATGCCTAACTACTGTACACAGCTAGGGACTTTTACGCTCACATTGTGCAGATGGAAATTATTACACCAGGATCTTAATTCTCCTGTGGTGAAAGTCAGTAACTTTGTTGGAATTACACTTGTAGAAGACTGGCATCCGGGGAGAATCAAGCCCATAGTGCAATACATTCCGATATGGATGCAATCTATGCTCAGAGGAGGAAGGGAAATCACTGTATGCCACATCTGGGACCCTGGAGTAGTAGAGGAGTGCCTTTGTTCCCCCCAAATGTTTCTGCAGAACCCTGAATCAGCCCTTCCACACCACCACTGCATTTTCCAGGCAGAGCTAAGCTTGCTATTCATATATGCATAGTGCAACCTTCTATAGCTGTACACTTTAAAATGTAACATGAGAATGTATGGAAAATCTACTGTGTAAGTGCATGAAGAAATTTTCAAGGGGTGTTATAAATTGGTCACATCAGAATCAGTTTTCACCAGAAAAATCAAGGACAATCCAAAATGAGCACTATTTCTGTGCCTTACTGAAATTTAGACATTCTAGCCATTTAACGGTTACAAAAATCTATTATAAAAGGTATCCTGAAGTTTTGGACTCTCCGTACACTTAAAAATGGCTGAACCAGTTTTGCTCAAACTTTCTTTAAAAATAAAAATCAGTTTGAAACAATGATCAAGTCTGGAAAATTTCAATCCAAAAGATGTACATTTCAGAAAGTTACAACAGACTAAAACCATGATATTCGAATGGAAACGGTTATGCAATTTTAATTACAGCAGTTGCTGCTACTGCCTTTATAATCCCCTATCAAGATATATATTTACTCCCATTTTCATAGTGGGGAAAAACTCAAAATGTTTTTCCTTCTTACAATACCTTAAGTTAAACCTGATACATTTAAATGTATATATTTAGTATAGTTCTTCTTCAAATTCAGATATATTAGAAAAACAGACAAGATGATTTAATGGATGTTTTCCATGCCCTCTGTTTGCTAATCTATGAAATATTTTATCACAAGAGTTACCCAACACCAGAATTTAATTCTAGGAATAAAATTGGCTGTCTCCAGTTACTATGGTACTTCAATATCAGGATGAAATCCTCTGAATTCATTTCCTTTTAACTCACAGTTTTCCAAAGACTTTATCTTATCAATAAGCTGATGATAATTTCAGAATGCAGTCATTCGGTTACAGTAGATGCCAGCAAAATTTATTAAACTGGATTTACAATCAGATACAGTGGAAGCAGATTGGTTGGAAGCTGACAAAGGGTATGTGGATCAGTAATTCAGAGGTTTCCTTTTAGAAATACTACAGAAGCTACTGCTTTTTCCTGACAAATATAATTTAGTTGAGTTTTTCCTTCACTTATATCTGTTTTGTTCTGGTTCACACACAAGGTATACAAACATGTCTGGTTTTAGGAAAGAAGTGTCACATTACTACATATGTGATGTCAGAACAACCTGTAGGAATACCTAGTGAAACATGCAACAAAAAGAACTGAGTCTCATAGCTGTTTACGTGACAGTTTCAACATGGCCAATCACATCAATGATGCACGTTACCTAAACTATCCTCTTAAGATAACAATTTTAGTGAGGTTTTATTGGAATTTCAGGGCTAGTCCACACTAAGCCCCCAGTTCGAACTAAGATACGCAACTTCAGCTACGTGAATAACGTAGCTGAAGTCGAAGTATCTTAGTTCGAACTTAAAGGTACTTACCACGGGTCCACACATGGCAGGCAGGCTCCCCCGTTGACTCCGCCTACTCCTCTCGTGGAGCAGGATTACCGGCATCGACGGCGAGCACTTCCGGGATTGATTTATCGCGTCTAGACAAGACGTGATAAATCGATCCCAGAAGATCGATTGCTTGCTGCCAAACCAGCGGGTAAGTATAGATGTACCATCAGAAAACCCAAACATAGAATGATAGAAATATGGGGCTAGAAGGGACCTCAAGAGGTTATTCCCACCCCCTCCTGCTCAGGCAGAATCAAACAAACCTAGACAATCCCTGAGAGGTGTTTGTCCTAATATGCTCTTTAAAACTTCCGATAATGGGGGATTTCCACAAGCTCCCTTGGTAACTTATTTCCAAGTTTAACTATCCTTATAGTTAGACTGTTTTTCATAATATAGCTCTCCCTTACTATAGATTAAGCTTTTTGTCCTACCTTCAGTGGATGCAGAGAACAATTAATCACCATCCTCTTTATGACAGCCCTTAACATATTTGAAGACATATAAGGTCTCCCCCCCTTCCCCCAATCTTCTTTTCTCTGGATTATCCATGCCCATTTTTTTTATCCTTTGCTCATAGGTCAGTTTTTCTACATTTTTATAATTTTTGTTACTCTCCTCTGGACCCTCTCCAATTTGTCTAGATCTTTCTTAAAGTGTGTTGCCCAAAACTGGACACAGTACTCTAGCTGAGGCCTCACCATTGAAGAGCAGAGTGGGACAATTACTTCCCATGTCTGACATATGACATTCCTGTTAATACATCTGTATTGAGGCAGAGTGGCCTCCCCCAAGCCAGAGAGGGAGGGACCACTCTCAGCACCCAAGGCAGCAGAATCAGGCCAGGCCCGCTCCTTCAGAAGCTGAGAGGCAGGACAGGAAGTTTAAAGGCGGGGCCTCAAGCTCAGGTGGGCCGGAGCCGCTGGAGAAGACAGATGCTTCCCACTTCCTGCTGGAGCAGGAGCCCAAAGAGGACCTCTGCAGCACTGAGGACTCACCAGACCTGCCAGTGCTGCCAGCTGACTAGGATGCCAAGGAGCTACTGGGACTGCTGCTTGCAGTGTACCCCGGGGAGATGGAGGATGACCCCGAGATACAGGTACATCACAAGGGAAATGTAGAAGTACCCCAGGGACACCAGACAGTAGTTTGGTTGCGTTGTTGCCTGAACCTCTGTCAGCATGTTTCAGGCGGATCCCCGCTGACGCAGTGGCAGACCACTCCAGTACTGTTAGGGCCCTGGGATGGGACCTGGTGGAGTAGGGTGGGTCTGGGTTCTCCCTACCCCCTGCTGCCAGCCCCACTCCTGGGGTGGCAGCCTCCCCACATTAGGCCAAAAGGCCTGGGTTTGCCTGCCGTCTGCCTGAGCTGACAGGTGATAGACTGTTGGTTAGCTCTACCCTGGCTAAGGGCCTGAGCCCTAAGACTGTTTGTTTGCCCGCCCTGCCTGAGGGTTAGGGCTCATAGACTGCTTCTAGCTCTGCCCTGCCCGAGGGCCCTAGACGGCTTGGCGCGCCGCCCGACCCGAAGGCCCTAGACGGCTTGGTGCGCCGCCCGGCCCTGTTTGAGGGCCAGGCCTCCTAGATCACAGATCTTGATTCGCTAACTTCCCCCCTGCAACAGGGCTGCCCCCATAGTGGCATATGAGGGTAGTTGAAATCCCACATTATTATTGAGTTTTTTATTTTTATAGTCTCTTTAATCTCCCTGAGCATTTCACAGTCACTATCACCATCTTGGTCAGGTGGTCAGTAATATATCCCTACTGCTATATTCTTATTATCAGAGCATGGAATTACTATCCATAGAGATTCTATGGTACAGCTTGGTTCATTAAAGATTTTTACTTCATTTGATTCTATGCTTTCTTTCACATATAGTGCCACTCCCCCACCAGCACCACCTGTTCTGTCCTTCCGATATATTTTGTACCCTGGTACTACTGTGTCCCACTGATTATCCTCATTCCACCAAGTTTCTGTGATGCCTATTATATCAATATCCTCATTTAATACAAGGCACTCTGGTTTACCCATCTTATTATTTAGACTTCTAGCATTTGTATATGAGCACTTCAAAAACTTGTCACTTTTTAGCTGTCTGCCATTACAGGATGTAACTGAATGGGACCCTTTTTGATTTAACTGTTTCTCATCAGGTCCTACCCAAATGTTATCATGTTCCATCCTCTCCTCTTTACTAGGACACAGAGAATCTCCATTAATAGATCCTCCCGTAAGGGATGCCTCTGTCCAAACCACATGCTCCTCCGCACCTGCCAGCTTTCCCCCAGCCCTTAGTTTAAAAACTGATCTTTGACCTTTTAAATTTTAAGTGCCTGCAATCTGGTTCCATTTTGGTTTAAGTGGAGCCCATCCTTCTTATAGGCTCCCCCTTTCCCAAAAGTTTCCCCAGTCCTAATAAATCTAAACCCCTTCTCCCAACACCATCATCTCATCCACGCATTGAGACCCTGCAGTTCTGCCTGTTTAACTGGCCTTGCGTGTGGAACTGGAAGCATTTCAGAGAATGCTACCACGGATGTCCTGGGACTTCAATCTCTTACCTAGCAGCCTCCAGGACCTCTCTCGTATCATTTCCTATGTCACTGGTACCTACATGTACCACAACCACTGGATCCTCTCCAGCACTACACATAAGTCTACCTAGATGTCTCGAGAAATCCACAATCTTCACGCTAGGCAGGCAAGTCACCAGGGCAGTTCTCCCGGTCACTGCAAACCCAGCTGTCTATGTTTCTAATGATCCAATCCCCTATAACTATTAGCTGTCTCTTCCTAATAACTGGAGTTCCCTCCCCCGAAGAGGTATCCTAAGTGCAAGAAGATACCATGACATCATCTGGAAGGAGGGTCCCAACTATGGGATCGTTTCCCTCTGCTCCAGTTGGATGTTCTCCTTCCCTGAGACTTTCATCCTCCTCAACAGCACAGCGGCTCTCAGACCGGGAGTGGAACTGTTCTACTGTGTCCCGGAAAGTCTCATCTATGTACCTCTCTGTCTTCCTTAGCTCCTCCAGTTCAGCCACTCTAGTGTCCAAAGCCCGTATATGGTCTCTGAGGGCCAGGAGCGCTTTGCACCAAATGCACACATACGCCACCTCCCCATAGGGCAGGTAATCATACATGCTGCACTGGGTGCAATAAACTGGATAGCCCCCGCTCTGTTACTGGACTTCTGCCTGCCTTCCTTTTTACTCCTGCAGCTCATTCCTTTATTGATATTTTGTTTTTAATCAGGGGGTATTTGGAGCTTTAAGTTTAAAGAATCTTAAGTGTATCTAGCCCCCCCACACACTCTCCCGCCAAACTCCCTCACAAAACTCCAGTTAGCTGCTCCTGTTCGCTAGCAGTTCACAAGTCTGTCATCCACTGGAACAAGCAAAAACATGTTAAATGTACTGTGAAAGGTGAATGATTATTTCAGTAAACAGAACAATACTTCTGTACCAACAAGGGAATTTAAAAGTTTAGAGGAGAAGTGGAAGGGAAATAAACATTACATTTACCAGTTCTACTTATGGATATTTTCCGGTCAATACACATGCATGCGGTTACTCCCATATACATACAAATGGGAATTACATGTATGCATCAATGGGAGATTAGACCTTTCAAAGTGAAATACTGCTGAAGAGAAAGAAAGAAAAAATCATTAAGATACTTGCAGCCTATTTCATAACCTTGTATTAGCAAAATATTTCATGCACCAGTTGTAACAGATCTTACAGGCAACCCTATAAGCCAACTGAGCAGCATCAGAGCCGTGCATTGCTCTACCACGTTTGATTCTCAAAATCAGCCCTTCACTCTAGAGCTGGAAACACAGCAGAGGCAATAGGCTTAGTCCAGTGGTCCCCAAACTTTTGAGGATTGCAACCCCCCCTTTCAATCCTTCACTCCCCACACACACCCCGAAGCAGGGGCCAAGAGCTCTGGGGGTAGGGGAGATGCAGACAGGGGTAATGGGGCCGCAGCTGGGGGTGGGTCTGGGAACAGAGCCATGGCTAGGGGCCAAGGCTGGGGGTGGGAGCAGGGCCCAGAGTGGAACCACAGCCAAGCCACGGTGGGGGGCGGCAACTGGGCCCCCAGACGGATGTGGAGGCGCACCGAGGCAGGGGCCAGGGCCAGGCGTGGGGACAGGAGCCCACTGGGGACAGGGCAGGGCTAGGTGGTGCTCCCTCTCTGGCCTGGCCCACTGTGCCCCCTACAGGGTGTGCCCCACAGTTTGGGGACCTCTGGCTTAGCCACTGGAAGGCAGAGAAAGCCTCTGCGTCATTCTATAGCAATTCTTGTACTAATACGGGAAGTAGTTGTGTCCAGCTATCTTCTGCCAGGACAAGACAATCCCTGTAACATGAGAACCATTGCAGGGATGGGAACTGATATGAAGACAGAAATATGAGGAATTTTGAGACTCTAAGAGGGACTGGGAAGACTCCCATTTGGGGTGAGGGAGAGGACATTGTGATCTTAAACTTACAAAGTATTTTAAAATCCCATTTATACGCCCTACATTGCACCTTTTACAAGGTCCTCATAAACACTCTCACTGCCAATGTCAAAGAAAGTAATATACATTTGGTTCATAAAGCTGCCTTACCCTGAGCACCCAGATCCATTAAAACCATCATAATTATCCTTCTTCTAGTAAGGTAAGTATTTCAGAGAGGCTGTAGTGAGATTTTATAATTGTGCATTATGTAACCACCTGTAAAGTGTCCGACATCATACTCTCTAAATGCCCTAGTCCTTCACAGCTGGCCACACTAGGGCTTGTTTGCACAACAAGTTGTGTGGCAACCTAGGGTGTAAATCTACAGCGCCTAGTGTGCACGCTGTCTGTGTAGACCCATCTGTTATGCACCAAAAGTTCCCGAAGTCACTCTGAGCTACTGCTGTTTGAGCACACTATGCACACTCAATTGCATGATGGTTTGTGTTTTATTTATCAGAGGGGGAGCCGTGTTAGTCTGGATCTGTAAAAAGCAACAAAGAGTCCTGTGGCACCTTATAAACTAACAGATGTATTGGAGCATAAGCTCCAATGTTGCATCTGACGAAGTGGGTATTCACCCACGAAAGCTTATGCTCTAATACATCTGTTAGTCTATAAGGTGCCACAGGACTCTTTGTTGTGTTTTATTTGAAACTCTCAAGAATTATTTTAAAGGGGTTCATAGTTTATAGGAATTTATTCCTCATTGTGCATGAAGTTTTCTCGTGTATAGCAAGCCAGCACAGCAATTATTTTGAGGATTTCACAGGTGCATAGGATTTGTGCGACACTCTCACTGGGTGAAATTCATCCCTATTAAAAGTAGCAAGAAATTATCCTTTTCTAGTTGTATTTTATTTTGCAGGTTACATTGAACCACTTCAGGACCTGATTCTGCAAGCCCTGAAGTAAACAAGGGTTTGACATATGGAATGCTTGTAGGATTAGACCCCCAGGCTGCATGTTAACAGACTATAAGAATGTTGGCATATTTAAGTACCAGGACTCAAAATATCAGACAATTAGCTGGATAACAAGAATATTCAGTTATAATAATAGAGAATTATAAAAAAAAAATGTTTTGAAAGAGTATAAACTCTTTCTTCAGGGCATAACATAAACCTCTAACTAATGGGTTTAGAAAGAAACTTCCCCTGGGGGCAAGCTACGGCATAACTGCCTACTGCAGGCGGCCGGGGAGGGGGGGTAAATCTTCCTCTGAAGCATCTGAAACTAGCAGGATGGGGAAACTAAATGAGCCAATCTAGTCTGGCAATTCCAATCTTCAGGAATGCTCAGCTCTTCTGAACATCAGCGACTGGGGTGATTAAGAGTAGCTACCTAAAGTTAAGTGCCTGATGTTAAGCATGCGAGGTGGAATGTGTATTACTATTTTTAAAATGTACCATATTCACATGGAGTTAAATTACAAAGTTAAAGCACATCCTGTAGATAATTTTCAAATTATAACCTGGATTTAGAGTATTTTTATAACTATATGATTTTGACAATCTTTAGAAGACTTCTGATGTGATGGTAGCACAGTCTGGTATGGCTGTAGCACATCAGCATTTACAATGAAAACCCCTTTTGGGGGTGTTTATTAGGGAACCAGAAAAATTCAGTTTGAGCTGCAAGCTGATGCGCACATATGTCAGCAGAGAAACAAGGTTTTGTTATTATTGTTTTTACAAATTATATTTTTTTAAGCCTGACCAGTTTTAGATTATATATGGGAACAAAAGCAAATGAGGGGCAATTTAAGGGTGTAAATTTTACCAGGGAATCTCTAGGTTTGTCAATTTAAACAAAAGTCTTGGTGCTATTTTATTATTTGCTGCATGGCATTTCAAAATGTACAAAGTTTCTGCAGGGTTAACTTTGTTTTAGTTAAACGGATTTGAGATATAAAAGACTATGGCCTTTATTTGCCCATCACAAACAGGATAATATGCTTTCACTGTTAAAGTTTATGGACCTTCTGATAACAATGAGATTTTGGCACATCTGGGTGGATAAAAATCAATGATTTAAAAAAAATCTGATTTTTTAAAATTTAAATCAGATTTTTTTGATAAAATGCTTTTTGAGGAAAAAACCTATCTAAAGGTAAAGATATATTATAGCTCAAAGATATCTCATCATGGAATAGGGATTATAAATTCTAATTCTATAGTTTGAGACAATATAGTCATGTAATATTTAAGAAATTTTTTTATAAATGAGTTCCAATAGTTCATGGATTAGGGACCCAATCTTATGGGGTTCCAGGGGCTTCTGTATAGATTATTTAAATTAATCTTTCTATCTACCCACTGGAACTCAGTGCTCAGTCTAGAAGATACCATCAGAGATGCTTATTTTTGCAGTTCTCAAACTGTGGATTTGTGTCTCCAGAGATAACATGCTTGTTTACAGCAAAAATATTTTAAAATAAATAAATAAATAAATAAATAAATAGAGATGAGAAATAACAGACCTCAACCCTATTGTCCCTCTGCAAATTTGTGTATACAGAGTCAATTCCTTACCTCTCTCTAAAAGTGCAAAGTTTCAAAAAGTTCAATGAATTGTTGGGGGTGGAATAGCTCTGGACAAAAAGTCTGGAAATAAATGTGAGAAGAGAGGGACAGGCAATAGAAATTAAAAGTGAAACTGTTTGAGCAGCATATTTCAGAAGTCTTGAGGTCTTTCTGACTGTAGCCTTCATTGATTTGAGATCTACCATACATTCTCTCCTTAGAAGGGAAAACCTATAATGGCAGCAGGCCATAAAAGACTCCGAGTTTGGGAATAAGAATCATTCAAGAAATATGTTTGCTGATAATGTTTTAAAGAAAGTCACACCAGTGAACTTGTGGAAGTCACTTAAGCACTTGGATTCAGAGACTGTTGAAGTGATAAGCTCACTTTTAACAGCAGTAGCTTCTTCTGCGGGTTTAGAAAGAATATTTTCTTCCTTTGGACTAATTCATTCCAAATTGAGAAATTGTTTGAGACCTGAAAAAGCAGGAAAGCTTGTTTTTCTTTTCCAGATTATGAGCAAACAGGAAAATGAAGGTGAAGACAACTGTTTGCTGCAAAAGCCAATATTTTAAGTTTCTCATGTTGACCTGGTTGACATTGTTGAATTAATTTTTCTTTTTTTTTTTTAATATTTCATGTAACTATTTTAAGTTGAAAACAATTTTAACAAAAACTAACCAGATTTTTAAAAACTTGAATGTTTAATTAAATTCAAAAATTCATAGGCTTGTTTTGTTAAAATATTAGATGTTTGCTGTTGAATACATAGCATTGTTGTTTTAGTTAAATAAAACAATTTAAATGTCTGTCCGGTGATGGTCTCCTCCTAATACAGCATAGCAAGAAAATCCTCCGAATATTAATGATTAACTTGTTGAATTGGAGATATTTATGAAATCATTGGGAGGTGAACTATCTGCTTCAATTACCTTTGGTAAATGAAATAACCAAACACTCATTTTCTGATATAGCTGTAAAACTAATCTGAAAAGTTTTCAAAATAAATCACTATAAAAATGTATAGTGTGTACCTTCTAAAAGTGAAACCCACATCTATCTCTGAGTTGTGAAGAGTATGTATTAAGGTTATAACAACCAACAAGAATGCACTTTTATGTAGAAATCCATGATTAAATCAAGTCTTCCTGACTAGTGATTTAAATCATGATTTAAATCAAACCCACCCTGTTGCACGTGGAAGAGTTACTTTTTAGATAACTTCTAAATATTGGCCCAAATTAAGGCCTCCTTAAGGTAGAGGTTGTAGAAAGGAGGCAACACAACACAGGTATTTACTCCTAAGTGAAGAGCCACAATTTGAAACAAGAAAGTTTTCTGGTCAAAGCACAGGACTAAGTGTGAAGCTATGTGGAGCACGGAGTTCCTTTGTGGCTTCTGGCAAGATACTCAGTTTTCCCTTCTGTAAAATACGGATGATAATACTTCCCTATTTTATAGGGTTGTTGTATGTGTTAAATTAGTGGGACTACTCATGGATAAAAATACTTCATGTGAAAAAGGGAGGCAGAATCTGACCTGTATGTTTGCAAAGTGCTTTGAGGTCTTTAGATTTAAGGTGCTACAGAAATGCAAAGTTTTATTATTGTTTGCCTAAAAGTAGACATCAAGAACCAGAATAAAACCACACACCACAAACTGGATCCCCCAATCAGGTACGAGCTTGGTGTTGTGGTTGTATATGAATAGTGTTAACATTAACTTTGACTGGTCATCTACAAAAAGTTATATAAACTCAACTTCTTAAGGCTAAAACCTTTTGGAGTGTAAAGCTAAATATATCACAACATGTACAACAGGCCAACTTTAAAATTACTTCATGAGCTGCTTCCCAAACAAATTTGTTCGCCACCGCCCCCCCAACAGCCTGCATTTCTGAAGGTCTCTTTCTCCTACACTTGCCATCTGATAAGGCTATGCAGATAGAGACCATTCCCAAAGCGGCAGGCAACTCCTCCATCTCATCCTGAAACTGGTCCTCCCAGCTTTCTTGGAGCCAGCTAGTATTTCTTGTCCCCCGTGTGTCCCCAAAGCAGCAGCAGCACCTTCAAATGACTAATTCAGCACAGGGAGACCAGATGTCCCAATTTTATAGGGACAGTCCTGATTTTGGGGTCTTTTTCTTATATAGGCTCCTATAACCTCCCATCCCAATTTTTCACACTTGCAGTCTGGTCACCCTAATTCTACAGCCCAGCTCTGAGCAGGCAAAGGGCAGAGGAGAGCAGGGGAGACGGGTGGGCAGCAGGGGGTTCACGGTGTCCCCCGACTCTCGTGTCGGAACCATTCCCCACAAGGGAAGCGGGGGCTTCAGAGCAGGGAAGGATCACCCCCCCCCCCCCTTACAGCTTTCTCCTTCTCGGCCCCATCCGAACAGGACTTATTCTCCCCTAACAACAAACCAACAAAAGACACTTACTGGCTTTATTTAATAGTTCCTGCTAAACCCAGCGTCACTGCATTGTATCCAGAGTTTGACCCCCAGTTCGGGAACTCCCCAGTGGCGGAAACTCCAGCTCATTGCGGCGGCTCTTTCCCCCTGGAGCGATTCCTCCCCATCCCGGACGGCGCCCACTCCCGAGGCTGCATGATTTATTCGCGCCCGGCCCGCCTGTGTGGGGACGCGCAGCTCCCAGCCCGGCCAGCCAAGGGGAGGTGTTAGCAGGCGCCGCCCCGCCCGCCAGCCCCGCGCCCTCTGCCCGCTACCTGCTAGCGCCGGACTCCGGGAGCGCTTCCCCCCGCGCCAGCGCTACCGGGCAGCGCCCCCTGCTGGCGACCGGCCGCTTCTCAATGGGTAAATTAGCAGAGGCCTGCAGGTGAGGGTTTTGCATTAACATCCACTCCAGCTGCGGGTTGATCCGCCCTATGTTTTCCTTGCAGTCCGCTATGAATCTGGGACCCTAGCTCAGAGCACTGAACTGCACTGCTGTAAATGGTACATTCATCTACCACTTTTTCTGTGAAAGCCCAACGATGTGGTGGTACAATTCTTCCGGGGAAATACAGGGAACAAGCAGAAGGGGAACAATCTCGAATTCATTTTTCATTAAAAATTGGGAAATTCCTCCCATCCCCCCAAAATGCAATTTTTTATTTATTGTAATGAAATGAATTCTTTTGTTCAGACTGACCAAACTAGGTAGGCAATACCAAAGTTCAAATATTTACTTACTTGTAAATAGACTAGGCCAATAAAAAGGTCACAGAATTGAAGTGATTTGCCCAAGGCTACAAAGCAGGGAATAGAACCCAAGTCTCCTGACGTCCAAGCCAATAGCCCTCTCCAATAAATCCTCCTCCTTAAGTCTTTCGGAAACTTTTTCTATAAAAATGTACATGCTACTTGAGTGTTTGTTTTTTTTTAATTTCCTTCTCTTTTGTACATCACTTCAGCACATGCAGAATGTTCAGTCATGAAAGAGCACTGAAGGCGGTTACTGAGACTGTAAACCTTACTTAGATTGTTAGTTCCCTAAGGCAGTGGTGTTTGTATAGTCCTGGTCCATAACTACAACTCATGTGCTACTGTAATACCAATATACATAAACATAATAAAAATAACATTAACTGAAACAAATTAAATGGACAGATCAGATAGATAAAGCACAATAGGTAAAACAGACATTTTCTGCCACCCCAAAAACTTTCTGTTTAAGAGACACATTCTGTGGCAAGTTTTGAACACTTAAAAAAAAAAAAACAAGCTCTAAACAATTAGCTGAAACAAACAAAAAGTGTGTGTTGGGGTGAGTACCAATGAACTATCGGATCAATTGCTACCTCCTCTTCACCCCATATCCTCTTCTCCAGATATGGGCCTCTTCCCCCCAAGCAATCATAGCTATTCTAAAAGGATTACTGGGAAGTAGTGCAGGTCCAAAAAATCCAATTTATTTATGTAGGAAAAATAGTTGTGTATAAATTTTCCATTATTTTTGTTGTGGTTATTTTCCCCCAAGGAAAAAACTGAATCCACAAGTGAAAAATGTTCATTTTTTTGAAAATATTCTTGATAAAAAATCCAAGGGAGATTGAGAATGGTTTTGGTAAAAATGGGCTTTGGTTTCTAGCTTTTCAATGAAAAACTGGAAAATGTCTTCAAAAAATGAAATTATCCTGAAATTATTCAACATAATCATTTTCTTAAAAATTAATTTGATGAAAGATGTCACAGGTTTCTCTCTCACACACACACACACATTCATGTTGAGTATGAATCAGCTATTCAGTGAAGCACAATATAAACTTTAATTTTTTATTGTGTGGGCCTAACGCACAAGGTTTTACATGAAGTTTGCTAGCACCTTGAAATATAAACTATGAAAGAACCTTTTTAATATTGTCTGATGCAATATTTATGTATAATTTTCAGTTGCATCTGAAGAAGTGGGTTTTTTTACCAATGAAAGCTTATGCCCAAATAAATCTGTTAGTCTTTAAGGTGCCACCGGACTCCTCCTTGTTTTTGTGGATACAAACAAACACGGCTAGCCCTCTGATTCTCACAGTTAAGCCAACATCCCCCTCCCTCTAGTGGCTAAAGAGAATATTGCTACTTCCGACAGCAATTACCTTTAAAATAAAGGTGAACTGCAAGGAGTGGTCATGTTTCTTTGAGCCAGAATAGGTCCTGGAGGTAAAAAATAAAACAGCCAGGAGGGGGGAAATTATGAAGAACTTTACATTGAGCTATTATTTTTGAATTGGTAGTAAAACCGAACCTCAGGAAGGATCAATTTAGACACAAATGCAATCCTGCAAAGATTTATGCATCTGTTTAACTTAAATTTGAGTATGTTAGTAAGTCTTTGCAGAATCAGGGCATAACTCTGGATCTGTGCACTCTATTGTGGATGGCAGAAGGACTTAGTTTTTTCACATGGTATAGAAGCAAAAGCAGGAGATTCAAAGATTGCTATCCCTAATATTTCTACAGTAAACTACTAAGCCAAAAATGTTTAGTTATTTATTAAGATCAAACATAATACAGGAGCAGTACAGGGCACAAGCAAAAATATTTTTCATTTTGTATTCAGTTCACCTTTAAAAGGGACATTAAGTTAAAAAATATAAGTTGTTGTTTTTTAAAGTTTCCTGTCATCACTAACAATACTTTATATTTTAAAGTTGTTCCAGTGGTTTAATTACTAATGTTACAAATTTACATCTTATTTCCAGACTTAATTTGTCTAGTTTCAACTTCCAGCATGGATCATGTTATAACAATTTCTGGCTTTGTCAAAGACTCTGTGTGATCTTGAGCAAGTCACTTAATATCTCAGTTCCTCATCTGTAGTATGGGGGTGTTATGACCCCAGGTTTTCTACACTCCGGGCTCCAATAACTTTTGCCACCACCAAGCTTCACACTTGCAAATTTTGTATTGTGTCACCTCTCACTCTGCTCCCTCATTCCAAGGACTTGGTCTCCAGGAGCGAGGTGCTCATTGATATGTATGGTAGGTGCTCTTCAATGGCCACTAGAGGAAAACCCAGTCACCACAGATCCACTCCAAAGTCATTTAATGAACTCTTACTTTATCAATTACAAGTAAATCCATGAACAAACTCAGTTACCTTTCAACAGTTACTTGCCTGTGCTTGAGAATGTCTTATTACAGAACCCAGTTCAGACTTCCTTCTCAGAAGTTGCTGGATCTGACATCCTCCGAACTTGGTCTCAGTACCACAGGGGTAAAAATATTAAAAATAAAAAATACATACATAAAACCCCTCAAAGTTTTAAATGTCATCCTAGACAAAGGGAAGCTGAAGCTGTGAATTGTCCAGTGCTGGAGGTGACCATGAGGTGTTGTCCAGATAAGCTGCTCACTTGTGAGCAACTAATCATTATTTACTAGTGTTTTGCCTTTATTAAGATTTGAGGCACCCATTTGTTGAGGGTTGAATCTGAATCCAACAGTGCCCAGGTCTCCTTACTCCGTGTCCCATTCCTGATAACAAGGTTTTAAAAGTAGTCAGAATTTTCTGGTGAGTCAATGACTCAATTACATAAAACCTGGCAGGAGACAGTAGTTGAACAGACCTCTGATACTCTGTAACCTTGACTGTAGACTTGGGCCACATTAAAAACAATCCTTTTCTACCCTCAGGCCTTTAAAATCTTGGATGAAATTCTGAAAAGCACCTAAGTGACTGAGGAGCTTAAGTCCCATTTTCAAAGTGATTTAGGAGTTTAAATCCCATTGACTTGATTATCTCCCCAGTAAGCCCTGAACCAAGTCAATAAAAAGTACATTATGTAATCACATATAATTTGGCTGTATTCAATTTAATACCTACTTCACCACATTGTTATTTAATTAACCAAAAACGTCAAACATACACTATAAATCCTTAGATTCTATGTTACTGAGTTGAAAGTGTTTAAGGCCTGGTCTACACTAGGCGTTTATGTCGAAGTTAGCGCCGTTACATCGAATTAACCCTGCACCCGTCCACACCGCGAAGGTATTTAGTTCGACATAGAGGTCTCTTTAATTCGACTTCTGTACTCCTCCCCGACGAGGGGAGTAGCGCTAAATTCGACATGGCCATGTCGAATTAGGCTAGGTGTGGATGGAAATCGACGCTAATAGCTCCAGGAGCTATCCCACAGTGCACCACTCTGTTGACGCTCTGGACAGCAGTAAGAGCTCGGATGTTCTGAACTGCCACACAGGAAAAGCCCCGGGAAAATTTGAATTTGAATTCCTTTTCCTGTCTGGCCAGTTTGAATCTCATTTCCTGTCTGGACATCGTGGCGAGCTCAGCAGCACTGGCAACGATGCAGAGCTCTCCAGCACTGATGGCAGTGCAATCTCAGAATAGAAAGAGGGCCCCAGCATGGACTGATCGGGAAGTCTTGGATCTCATCGCTGTGTGGGGCGATGAGTCCGTGCTTTCCGAGCTGCGATCCAAAAGACGGAATGCAAAGATCTATGAGAAGATCTCTAAAGACATGGCAGAGAGAGGATACAGCCGGGATGTAACGCAGTGCCGCGTGAAAATCAAGGAGCTGAGGCAAGGCTACCAGAAGACCAAAGAGGCAAACGGACGCTCCGGATCCCATCCCCAGACATCCCGTTTCTACGAGGCACTGCATTCCATCCTCGGTGCGGCCGCCACCACTACCCCACCACTGACTGTGGACTCTGAGGATGGGATAGTGTCCACGGCCGGATCCTCGGACATGTTAGCGGACGGGGAAGATGAGGAAGGAGATGAGGAGGACGAGGCAGTCGACAGCGCTCACAACGCTGATTTCCCCGACAGCCAGGATCTCTTCATCACCCTTACAGAGATCCCCTACCAACCCTCCCCAGCCGTTACCCCGGACACAGAATCTGGTGAAGGATCATCCAGTAAGTGTTGTAAACATCTAAACATTTATTTGTAACAGAACATGATTATTAACAATTTAAAAAATGGGTTTCTCATGATTAGTTTGATTAACTTAACGGTTCAGTCATGGGCAGTGCAACTATTTGAAAAAAATCTAGCAATGTCCGGTTTTGCATGATTGTCCTGCCCAAGCCGCTCTACTGTTTAGTCCCTGCTACTGCAGCTACAGTAAGATGCGGTCTATATGTCCAGGGATGGAGCAGAAATCCTCCTGGGACATCTCAAGGAAGCTCTCCTGCAGGTAATTTGAAATCCGCTGCATTAGGTTCTTGGGGAGAGCGGCCTTATTGGGTCCTCCGTAGTAGGACACGTTGCCGCGCCACGAGACTAGCAAGTACTCCGGAATCATTGCTTGGCACAGCATGGCGGCATACGGCCCTGGTCTTTGAAGGCTTTCCCGGAGCATTCTCTGTCTGTCGCTCTCAGAGATCCTCATGAGGGTGATGTCGCTCATGATGACCTGCTTTGAATGAGGTAGGGGAATGTTAGTGTTGGGACTGCTTTACCGTTCCTTTACAGAACTGTAACTGCTGGTTTGCAGCCACGCGGTGGAGGCGGGAGAGGGTCAGCCGAAAGGGATCGTTCCCGGGGACAGCCGCGAGGGTGTGGGACAGGAGCAGACTTCCTGCTTGCCGGATTGCTGGCAGCAGGGACCGACATTGATTTCAATGTGAAATGAGGCCATTGCTAATATTAAAGTTTTAAGCTGCCACGAATCTACGGCTTACCATGTCTGCGTGCAAGAGCAATTCCGTTGTCCTGACAGGGTTCTCAAAAGTGCTCTGCAAAACCCCAGACACTGAATGCGAAGGCCGAGAATTTGACCTTGTGCTGAGTGCGCATGTGATAGGTGCTGTGCATGGTCCTGTTCACAGAGAAAGACTATGTTCTTTGTTCACAACTACATTTATCTTTCTGAGGAATTCACTCCCTTTTTCCCATTCCCACAGCCCCATCTGCGACTGTCTCACAACCTAGCCTGTCATCACACTCCCAGAGGCTAGGGAGGATTAGGCATAAGAAGAAGAGGACACGGGAGGACATGTTCTCAGAGCTTATAGCCTGCTCCCGAGCCCAGGCAGCACAGCAGACCCAGTGGCGGGAGAACTTGTCCCAAATGCACCAAGCCAACATGGATCGGGAGGAGAGGTGGCGTCAGGAAGACCAGCAGGCGACTCAAACCCTGCTTGGACTACTGAGGGAGCAAACGGACACGCTCCGGCGCCTTGTGGATGTTCTGCAGGAACGGAGGCAGGAGGACAGAGCCCCGCTGCAGTCCATCTCTAACCGCCCTCCCCCGCCACCAAGTCCCATACTCCCTTCACCCAAAGTGCACAGAAGGAGAGGCGGCAGAGTCCCTGCTAACTCTCACTCCACCCCTGCAGAGAGCTCGAGCAGCAGAAGGCTCTCATTCCCCAAAGTTTGACAAGTTCTTTCCTTCCCGCCTGACACAAGCCCCCGTCCAAGTTTCACTTCCCAGTCCCATGTGTAGTTGATAATAAAAAATATGTTTCTGTTAACTACTGTTTCCATCATGTTCTTTTGGAGGAGGGGGGGAAAGGGGGTTGGTAATTGGACAGGACAGTCACCTTTGGCAGGGTACATAGTCGGGGGCAGGCACAGCAGCAGGGCACATACATAGTGCAGTGATGCAGTGACTACTTACCCTGGTTAGTCTGGGAGGTTCTTTTCATGTTATGTGGTGGGGGGTGGGTTGCTCTGTGACTTTGTGGCAGGGGAGGGCAGTTAGAGATCTTAAGCGGCGGTCCTTAGGCAGGATCACAGAGCCACACAGCAGGGGATCTGTAACCGTCCCCCCCCTGCCACAAAGTCACATAGACCCCCCATACACACAGTCCCTATCAGGAGGGGTGACAGGCTCCGTTGAAAGAACCATCCCACCGCAGCGGAGCCTGTCAGTCCTTGAGTTTAGAAGCTGCATTCGCGCGACTACACTACACCCGCTCCGCACCACAGTCTGCGTCCCAGTTTTTAAAAATTCCCGCGAAAACAGTATTAAAGAAAACGGTGTGCTTTAACAAAGTAGAACTATTTTTATTTTGAAACGTGTGTTGGAAGTGGGGTGAAGGCTTCTCTGTACACAAAATTAGAAAGTCACAGGTTACCCTGCTCACTCAGGAACTTTGCTTTCAAAGCCTCCCGGATGCACAGCGCTTCCCGCTGGTCTCTTCTAATCGCCCGGCTGTCTGGCTGTGAGTAATCAGCAGCCAGGCTAATTTCCTCAACCTCCCACCCCGCCATAAAGGTCTCCCCCTTGCTCTCACAGAGATTGTGGAGCACACAGCAAGCTGCTATAACAATGGGGATATTGGTTTCGCTGAGATCACAGCGAGTCAGCAAGCTTCTCCATCTCCCCTTGAGACGTCCAAAAGCACACTCCACCACCATTCTGCACTTGCTCAGCCGGTAGTTGAAGAGTTCTTTTTCAGTGTCCAGGGCACCTGTATAGGGCTTCATGAGCCAGGGCATTAGCGGGTAGGCTGGGTCCCCGAGGATGACTATAGGCATCTCCACATCCCCAACAGTTATTTTGTGGTCCGGGAAGTAAATACCTTGCTGCAGCCGTCTAAACAGACCAGAGTTCCTGAAAACACGAGCGTCATGAACCTTGCCCGGCCATCCGACATTGATGTTGGTAAAACGTCCCCTGTGGTCCACCAGTGCTTGCAGCACCATGGAAAAGTAGCCCTTTCTGTTAATGTACTGGCTGGCCTGGTGGTCCGGTGCCAGGATAGGGATGTGAGTTCCATCTATGGCCCCACCGCAGTTTGGGAATCCCATCGCTGCGAAGCCATCTATGATCGCCTCCACGTTTCCCAGGGTCACTACCTTTGGCAGCAGTACATCAACGATTGCCTTGGCTACTTGCATCACAACAACCCCCACGGTAGATTTGCCCACCCCAAACTGGCTCGCGACTGACCGGTAGCAGTCAGGCGTTGCAAGCTTCCAGAGGGCTATGGCCACTCGCTTCTGGACAGTCAGGGCTGGTCGCATCCGGGTGTCATTGCGCTTCAGGGCAGGGGACAGCAACTCACAAAGTTCAAGGAAAGTTCCCTTCCGCATGCGGAAGTTTCGCAGCCACTGTGATTCATCCCAGACCTGCAGCACTATGCGGTCCCACCACTCAGTGCTTGTTTCCCGTGCCCAGAATCGCCGTTCCACGGCATCAACATGACCCATTGCCACCGTGATGTCCTCGGCGCTGGGTCCCCTGCTTTCTGAGAGGTCTGTGCTACTCTCAGACTTCAGGCCATCACCGCGTTGACGTAGCCTCCTCGCCTGACTTTTCTGCATCTGCCTCAGGGCAACCTGTATGATAAGCTGCGAGGCGTTGAGAGCGGCCACAACTGCAGCGATGGTTGCAGCGGGCTCCATGCTCACAGTGCTGTGGCGTCCGCGCTGTCAATGACTTGAAAAGTGCGCGAAATGATTTCCCGCCGGCGCTTTCAGGGAGGGAGGGAGGGCGGGAGTGATGGACGGATGACGACAGTTACCCAAAAGCACCCTGGCCCCTTTTTTTTTTACCCAGAAGGCATTTGCGGCTCCACCCAGAATTCCAATGGGCGGCGGGGACTCCGGGAACTGTGCGATAGCTGCCCTCAGTGCACCGCTTCCAATGTCGACGCTTTCCCCGTTAGTGTGGACTCACAAAGTCGAATTACTGTCCTTAGTGTGGACACACACGTTCGACTTTGCAATATCGATTCCAAATATTCGATTTAAGTAAAATCGAACTACTCTCGTAGTGTAGACAAGGCCTAAGTTTCACTTTGTTATATTAATCCCAAACCACTATTGTTTAGCTACCATACAGTTCTACTTTCATGCCACTAGTTGCCAATGGTCTCAGGTTATAAACTACGCCATATCTCCTATCTGCCTTGTAATTGTAGTCAAATGTATTTGAGTCAAATTTAAAGCAAGGTTGAATGTATTTCTAAAAGATGTGCTCTGTCTGGTTCAACTACAAGTAAAAGGGTACTTAAGGATCTATCTGAAGCAATCTCAGAACCCTAAGCAATTATCTTCGGGAACTCCTGGTGTATAGATGAGGTCCCAGAGGACTGGAGAAGGGCAAACATAGTACGTGTATTAAAAAGTGGGGACAAAAAGGACACAGGGAACTATAGGGTAATCAGCCTAACTTTGATACATGGAAGGATACAGGAACAAATTATCAAACAATCATTTGTAAGCAGCTAGAGGACTTTGGGGAGGAGGGATAGCTCAGTGGTTTGCGTGTTGGCCTGTGAAACCCAGGGTTATAAGCTCAATCCTTGAGAGGGGATCTGAGGCAAAATCAGTACTTGGTCCTGCTAGTGAAGGCAGGGGACTTGACTTGACTTGATGTCCTTCCAGTTCTAGGAGATAGGGTATCTCTATTTATTTATATTTTAATAGGGTTATAAGGAATAGCCAGCATGAATTTGTCAAGGACAAATCATCCCAATCCAGCCTAAATTCTTCCTTTGACTGAGTACTGCCCTGGTAGATAGGGTGGAAGCAGATTATGTGACATTTTGATTTGAATAAGGCTTTGACACAGTCTCCCATGACAGTCTCATAAGCAAACTTGGGAAATGTGGTCTAGATGAAATTACTATAAAGTGGGTGCAAAACTGGTTGAAAAAAACAAAAACAAAAACATGAAGAGTGGTTCTCAATGGTTCACTGTCAATTTGGGAAGGCCTACCAAGTTGGGTTTGCAGCATTCAGTCCTGGTACTATTCAATATTTTCTTTAATGACTTGTATAATGCAGTGGAGAGCGTAGGCCTTGGTGGATCCCTAGGCCCCTAACATGGTGAACTAAAGTCTGTGAACCAGAGCAGGCCTGGCCTTGGCAAAATAGCAGTGCATCAGGTGTCAGCTAACCAAGTAAGCACATTCCTGACTGGAGAGGACTGTACAAAAAACACACAGATCTCTCAAGTAACTATGTAAACACATTCTTAAGAGATGGTACAAGAACACATTGGCCCCTCATAAGATAAGGAGGGAATGACAAGATAATGGATGAAGATGGTTTGTTCTAACTAGGAGGTACAAGGATAAGTGCGCAGATGTGGTAGATACTTAGCTGCTGAATTCAGTGGAGCTGTACCAGTTCACACTAGCTTACAATCTGGAACAAACTCTATGGGGAATTTATTGGATAAAAAAGAGAGGGAAGGAGGAAAACAGAAGAGGATGGCTAATATGATGCAAAAGAATGGTGTGGTGAGAGTCATGGCAGATGGACAAGGGCTTAAAAAAATTGAAAAGTGTTGTGGAGGTATGTTTTCACAGCCCCCGCCACCAGGTAGTTGAGCTACGTTGCCCCTCCCTGCTCAGAAGCAGGGAGAAGGCAGATGGGCTGCACCATAGAGGATATGGGCTGGAGGGGACAGTACACCTGGGAAAGGAGCAGTTCACCGGTGCTTTTGCAGCCACCCTCATTAGCTAATAAAACACATACCCCTGTGCACATATGTAAGATCACATATTTGAATGACTGTGAAGCTTTAGAGTCCACTCAGGCCAGTATGGGGTGCAGTCAACACCTGCCTTGCAACTCTGGGTGCCTTAAATGCTATGCTGCTCTGGCTCACAGCCTTGACAGCAACAGCCAGCATACAAGCAAGAAGGTCTCACCCTGGCTTCCATTGCCCAATTATGTTTTGCAGTGGGACCTCAACAACCCTTCCAGCCCCGAGTCCCCCCAAAATCATCTCCTCTGCAGGGCTCAGCCCTTCTCACTTTATCATTCAGGGGTGGCTCTAGCTTTTTTGCCGCCCCAAGCACGGGAGGCAGGCTGCCTTCGGCGGCATGCCTGCGGGAAGTCCCCGGTCCCGCGGATTTGGTGGCATGCCTGCGGGAGGTCCGCCAGTCCCGCGGCTTCGGCGTACCCGCTGCTGAATTGCCACCGAATCTGCGGGACCGGCGGACCTCTCGCAGGCATGCCGCCGAAGGCTGCCTGACTGCTGCCCTTGCAGGGACCAGCAGGGTGCCCCCCATGGCTTGCTACCCCAGGCACGTGCTTGGAGCGCTGGTGCCTGGAGCCGCCGCTGGTAGCACTCACAAACTTTATCAAGTTCACTTCTTCTTCAAAGAGCCTGTTAGTTTGGCTGAGGATTTTACTTTTCAGTTTGAAATGCTGCACTGAGATGATTGTGTAAGATTAAGTTTATTAACAAAGAACAGATACTTAAGTGATACCAAATAGAAAGACTTGAGTTAGAAATGGTTACACACAAAAGTAAATGGTTACAAAAGTAAAAATATGCTTCTAACACTAAAACCTAAGTTAACTAGAAAGTTTTGTTCAAAGTAGATTGTTCACTACAGTTGTTCTTCTGGCATGGCTAGCCAGTTCTTAGTCAGGATCCAACACACAGAGTTCAAAGCACTTGGTTGCTATGTCTTTTCAGGTGAAGAATGCCAAAAAGACCTTCTCTCTCTTCTTATATCCTTCAAGTTTTCTCTTTGTTTTCAAAGTCAGGAAGCCCTTCTGGGGGCTCAGCTTGCTGAATCTATACCAGGGAGCCTCTTGCCCTCTGCCACTGGGGTCTCTTAGGGTCACATCTCCCCCCTCACAAAGCTGCAGGAAGGTTAGCCACTGACTGACCATAGACAGCATGTCAGAACCCTATTTTCTGGACAGGGCATCTCTCACCATATTTTCTTTCCTCTTTATATGTACAATTTCCATGTCATATTCTTGGAGCATCATGCTGTATTGTAACAACTTGTTTCATAGTAGCAGCCGTGTTAGTCTGTATCCACAAAAAGAACAGGAGTACTTGTGGCACCTTAGAGACGAACGAATTTATTTGAGCATAAGCTTTCGTGGGCTACAGCCTACTTCATCTAATGCATAGAATGGAACACACAGAAAGAAGATATTTATACATACAGAGAACATGAAAAGGTGGGAGTAGCCATACCAACTGTAAGAGGCCAATCAGTTGAGATGAGCTATCATCAGCAGAAGAGAGAAAAAACCTTTGAAGGTGACCCATAGAAAGTGTGAGGATATTTTAACATATTTTAACATGAGGAAATAGATTCAGTTAGTGTAATGACCCAACCATTCCCAGTCTCTGTTCAAACCTAAGTTCTGTCCCCACCCCCCATATCACTTGGGGCACTCTTTTCCCAGGTGTCTCCACTGCCCGCAGGAGTAACACTGCTTTGGCTGGACCTCTGGTAGGGTGACCAGATAGCAAGTGTGAAAAATCAGAATAAGGGCTGGGGCTAATAGGCACCTATATAAGACAACGCCCCAAATATCAGGACTGTCCCTATACAATTGGGACACCTGGTCACCCTAGCCTGTGGCCTCCTGGCCCTGGAACCTCCCTTCCTACCTCACTCTCTACAGCCTTTGCTAGTTTCTTCCCTCAAAACCTCAACTAGAGCCAGCTGCTGTTCAACCAGCTGCACCAAATAATTCTGCAGCTACCAATGTACCTCCCATTTTCTCTGCTGGTTCTTCAGCACCTGCCACAGCTGTTTGTCAGTCCCCCGCTGCTGGGATGCCATAAGTGCCGTCCGCAAAAAAGGCTTCCACATACTGTAGCTCCCTTGTCTCTTTTCCTTCTTTTCTATTATGGTTCTTCTCTCTCTATGCTCTCCTTGTATTGAGAGTGGCCACCTTATGTTGTCCTTCACAGTCCACCAGAGTCTCTTAAACTTCCCTTGTATCAGCGGCAAATGTATGCCCACATGCTGCACAAATTGTGGCACCTTCTCCTGGCCATCCTGGAGATTAGCTCTGCCAGGCATTGCACCCTCCTCTGGCAGGGTTTTAATCCATCCTGTCTTGCCCTGCCTCCCCTCCCCCACCCCCATCTCTCCAGGAACTACAGCAGGGGTCGGCAATCTTTCAGAAGTGGTGTGCCAATTCTTCATTTATACACTCTAATTTAAGGTTTCATGTGCCAGTCGTACATTTTAACGTTTTTAGGTCTCTTTCTATAAATCTATAATATATAACTAAACTATTATTGAATGTTGTGTCGAAGTGGGGGATTTTCTTGTTTTTCCGTGTTTTTCCAATGGTTTGCATGCAGAGGGGGGTGAGACTCAGTTTCCCTGGGTGTTACTGGTTTAATGAGGTGAGGGGAGAGGGAGTTTGTTGGTACACAGGACCGGAGAGGGAACTTGGGATCCCAGCCAATGGCCTGGAGAATGGATACCCCAGTGACTGGTGACCTGATGACCCGAGGACCCAGCTCAGGAGTCGCAGTCAGTTCTGGCCAGTGGGAGGACAATGGGCTGTGAAGAGAGGACCCCAGTGAACTAACCAGCCGGTTCCAGCCAGAGGGGGCCAAGGACAGAAGAGGGGAGAGGGGGCCCAGGTGACCCTGTTTACCTGGAGAGAGGACAATGGACATAGGTGGGACTTGAGGCCAGTGATATCAGATGCTCAGCTGGGAAGCAGGGGGGCTCTGGGCTGGAGAGGGGGAGCAGGCAGAGCCCACCTGGATGTGGGGAGACTGGGATGTGCTGTGCTGAGGGAGGCCAGGCCTGAGGCCCGGAGAGTTCCCTGTGCTGTGTTTAACGTTCAATAAACCCTCCTGCTTTACGCTGGCTGAGGGTCACTCCGGTCTGGAAAACAGGGTTGCATCAACCCCTTTGGGGGCTGGAGGCTCCGGGGGGTCCAGAGCGAGGGGACTCCCTGAGGGGGCTCATGGCGAGAAACAGGTGTGCTAAGGCTCAGAGAGGTGCGGCTCCAGGAGGTGGAGGGGCTTAACCCCAAGAGAGAATGGACCCCCGAGAAGGGCTGTCTCACTGAAGGGGCCACCCCCACGGACCACACGGGGCCAAGAGTGAGCATGATCTGTGAGTCTGTGACATATGTAAAGTAAATAAGGTTTTTAAAAAGTTTAAGAAGCTTCATTTAAAATTAAATTACAATGCAGAGCCCCCCTCCCGACCGGTGGCCAGGACCCGGGCAGTGTGAGTGCCACTGAAAATCAGCTCGCGTGCTGCTTTTGGCAGACATGCCATCCGTTACCTATCCCTAAACTACAGCCTCCTCTTCATGACTTTGCCCTCCACCTGGGTCACCCTACATATGCCCTTTCTGGGGGTGGAGTATCAAACTCCCTCCATACAAATGGCAGTCTTCCCTGTTCTGCTCCAGTCATGTCACTCCTCCAGTGGCTGGTAGGGGAGCCCTAGCACACCCTCTACTCCAGGTTCCAGCTTAGGGGCCCTCCAGTCAGCAGCCAAGGCCTGCACTGTTCTACCTTGCTGTTTTCCACCTGAGCCTTTTCCTACCTTCCTGGCTTCCCCCTACTCTGGGGTCACCACCTTCTCAACTCCCTCCTCTCAGGGAGTATCTGTGGACTACTCTCTAGCCCCTAATACACCTCTCTCCTCCCAGAGAGTGACTGCAGTCTATTTCCCTGGGGCTTCCCTTCTGTGCTCAGCTCCTGGGCTTTATATAGGCCCTTCCAGCTGAGCCTGCTTCCAATCGATTCCCTGCTCCCTGGCTCCTCCTCCAGGTGCAGACTGTGGAGTTAATTGGGCCCACCTGGCTGCTTAAACCCTCCACTCCATCACAATAAAATTCCAGAGGACAAGAAAGTCCCAACACTAATTATTAAGCTCTTGGGAAAAACATTAAATGAATGTGTATAAATTGTGTGATTTGATAAGAAAATGGGCCAAGGAGAAAGGGGCAGACAATTATGACTAGTTGACTGATATTTTCACACAAGAACAGTTCCTATGCTTATGCTCTGAAGAGATCAGACAAGCTATTTGGGATAAACCACTGGATTCTGTCCAAAAATCAGCAGATCTTGCTGGTGCCTATGTGCCAGCTAGAGCATCCAGTGAGTTCAAAGAGAGGGGCAGAAACCCAGTGTAAGGAGGGGAGCCTGTTTTGCCCCTGGTAAAAAGGAGGGTGTTTAGGAGCCTAGGCATCCATCTCCCCAAAATAGATCTCATCTTGGGAAATCTCACTCTGAGCCCCATGTACAAGAGAATGGTGCAAGAAGGTGCTACCTGCGTGACTCAACTGAGCATGAGAAACACTTGACCTAAGCTAAAAGAAACTAAGTCCACACCCAATCCAGCCCAGGTTAATGCTGCTGTCATTAACACAGAGAAGCTAGGGGGACCCCTGATTAATTTTGTGAGGTCTGACCCATTACAGGTGGATATGGAATTTATCAAAGTTGCCAAGGGAAATGAGAAAGAATGCCTAGGGTGGAGAGACACCATGCCCAGATATATCTGGCCAGGGAAATTATGGTCAAGGAGTCTGATGTGCTGCAGAGTGAAGGGGTAGAACTCCTGGGACTGGGAAAATATAAAACTCCTCCACCTTTAGCTAAAGTGTATTGGGAGTAGGAATATTCTAAGGGCCCCTTAAAAGTAGGGGAGTTGGACTGTATTGCAATGGAAATGGGGGTAGGAAATGATATTTTGAACATGTCCAAAGTAGTTAATATTGTAACCAATAGAAAAAGGAATATTGTTCTGTAATCCCAGAAGGAAATGGTAAAGCAAAAGAAACTGCTGTTGGGGGATGGAAGTGTTACCATGAAAACAGAATTAGGGTACCCATAGATTAGCTCACCTATTGCCCCCTCCCACGTTTACCAAGGGTTCCCTCAAACCAGCCCACTTATTAACTAATCTGTTCTCCTAAGGTATGGGTCTCCAGGATGGCTACGGAAATACCTGGAAGACACAGATACAGCCTTCTGATAAATGATTGACACAAAACAATAGTCTTTCCAAAACAAGGCATCTTTTTATTGGTGCAAATAACAATCCCTAATACAATAACCTAAAACACAATTTCTCGCAAATTAAAGAGCATCGTAAACCTCAATAACATTCCTCTGTGCTTCTAAGTGGCTACACCCTGCTTAAGATGGCCAATCTTCCACAGGACACTGACAGCAGCTTTTAAATTTTTCTTAAAATGTTACATATATACATTCCTTTTACAGTTAATAGACATTCATACATCTTTATTAATACAAGCACACACATATGCACACTAACATTGCACTATACTACGATTATGACTGACAGGCTGACCTCGCTGTCTTCTCCTCAGGTCTTTTCTCCCTCTGTGTCCCAGTCTGTGTGTCTGCATTCCAGTAGCAGGGCAGGACACCCTCTGCCACTGTCCTGCTGCTGCTTTTTTATTGTCAGCTCCTAACCCCTTGGCTGCCCACTGACACACAAACTTATACTGTCCTGTCAGAACTTTCTAGACCCTTCTGCTAATATCTTCCTGTCAGATCTTTCTTGGAGGCATGCCAACTGCCCACATTCCAGTCATTCCAAACTGTCAGTTCTATTTTTAGCCTGCAACCCTTGTTTACCTCAGTTATGATTTGTTGATCTGTCCCCTACTTTAGTTTTCCTGCCAATTTTATTTTTAATGCTATGTGACCTGCAACTTCTAATGGTGGAGTGACTCTTGCCTATTTAAAATGGAAGCCAGGGATACAAAATGGAATTGGGGGAATTTCTCTGGTATCAGGAAGACTCTCCCAGCTCAGCAGAAGGAAGCAGTGTGCTTTCAGGTGTGGGAGGAGCTGATACCAACTTTTGTGTAGCAGAGGAAATTAGCATGCCCTTGGGAGGCATTAACCCCTGTAACTGAAGCAGCTGTCAGCTGCCAGCATTTTGCAGATGAGCATAGGGAAGACCCTATGCTAGAAAGCATAAGGGGACATATCCTAGACTGGAGGGAACCTCAATGAGGGGGAATAGGGGAAGATTTTTTTGAAGAGGAAGGAATGTTGTACAGGAAAGCTCCAGTGGATAAAGATAAAAATGTTGGGAAACCTTCCAAGCAACTAGTTGTGCCTGCCCAGCATTATGGGGACTCAATGTTGCTAGCCCATGACTGCCTTTTTGCTGGTCAGTCAGAGGCACAGAGCCCCTATGCTATGTTAAATAGGAATTTTTACTGGCCAGGGATATAGTATAATGTGAAATACTATTTTGCAGATCTTGTGATTTATGCCAGAAGAGAAAGAGAACTGCAGGACCCCCAAAAGTTCCTCTATACAACTTGCCTGTGATAAAGCAGGCATTTTTTAAGGTCGCATTAGACATTGTGGGCCCTAAAAGCCACATCCTACCCAAAGAGGGAAGCTATATCTTGGTCATAGTGGATTTTGCCACTTGCAATCCAGAGGCAATGGCTCTGTCAAACATAGAAGCCTGTGTGCTTTAGAGTTCACCCAGGCTAGTAAGAGATTCAGTCAATACCTGCTTTGCAACTCTGGGTGCCCTAAATGCTATCCTGTTGCTGCTCTCAGCCTTGACACCAACAGCTAGCACACAAGCAAGGTCTCACTGGCTTCCACTGCCCAATTACGCTTTGCAGTGGGACCTCAACAACACTTCCAGCCCCACAATCTCTCAAAACCATCTTCTCTGCAGTGCTCAGCCCCTCTCACTGTAGCACTCACAAACCTTATCAAATTCACTTCTCCTTTAAAGAGGCAGTACACAGAACCAGCTTGTTAGTTTGGCTGAGGATTTTACTCTTCAGTATGAAATGCTGTGCCAAGATGACTGTGTAATAAAACAAAATTAAGGTTATTAATAAAGAACAGATATTTAAATGATACCAAGTAGAAGGTCTTGAGATAGAAATGGTTACAAACAAAAGTAAAAATACTATCCTAAGATTAAAACCTAATTTGGGAAACTAGAGCCTTATGTTCAAAGTAGCTTTCTCAACACAGTTTTTCCTGGGATGGCTAGCCAGTTCTTAGCGAGAATCCAACAAAGAGCTCAAAGTGCTTGGTTTCTTTGTCCTTTCACATGAAGGATTCCAGAATGCCTTTTTCTCTTTTAACATTTTATCTTTCTTTTCAAAGTCAGAATTACTCTGCAGGGAGCTGACACCTTATTAATTTTTGTAATCTCCTCCCCTGTCATGATAATTAAGTGGTTATCTTCCCCACTTGTTAGTTTGATGGCCTTGTTTATCTTTTATGTAAATGTACTTTAATTGTCTCTGTTCAATTTACACTGGAGACACATTCAAGGTGGCTTGACTACATTCCTTTGTCTAGGGCAGGGTGACTTAAGCCATATCTCCCAAACACACTTTAACATCATATTTCCAGCATATTTTTCACTCACCCATACGTACACCACACAATAATATTAACGACCAGTTTGTTACCAAATCACATAGGATACCTCACATGACACCTTTTAGATACAGATTATGACAATAGTGAGGTGGTGTACACTGAACTGGTCAGGCCATCTGAGACTTACTGCTACATATCAGGGAGCCCTTTGCCTGCTGGCATTGGGATCCTCTTAGAGTCACAGCAACATTCTCAGGTGATATAAATCAACATAGCACCACTGAAATCAATGCATATTTACACTACTAGCTGACGACCTGGCCGCTTATGTACAATCAGATATAACTCAATACTGTAGATTGGTTAATATACATACAGATCCCTAGTTTGAAAAGTTTTAAGTAAAATATAGATAAAAATATCATTTCCAATCTGAGGAATATGCCTGAGGTAGTGTCCTTTAGCTGGAACCAAATACCATATTAGATTCAAAGAAAGAGGAATAGCCTCAGAATATGGGAAATGCCTGCCTAAGAAGAGTACTGTGGAAAAGGGATCTGGGGGGGGGGGGTCATAGTGGATCACAAGCTAAATGTGTGTCAGTGTAACACTGTTGCAAAAAAAGCAAACATCATTCTGGGATGTATTAGCAGGAGTATTGTAAGCAAGACACAAGAAGTAATTCTTCTGCTCTACTCCACTCTGATTAGGCCTCAACTGGAGTATTGTGTCCTGTTCTGGGAGCCACATTTCAGGAAAGATGTGGACAAATTGGAGAAAGTCCAGAGAAGAGCAACAAAAATTATTAAAGATCTAGAAAACATGACCTATGAGGGAAGATTGAAAAAATTGGGTTTGTTTAGTTCTAAGAGAAGAGAAGACTGGGAGGGGACATAAGTTTTCAAGTACATAAAAGGTTGCTACAAGGAGGAGGAAGAAAATTGTTGTTCTTAACCTCTGAGGATAGGACAAGAAGCAGTGGGCTTAAATTGCAGCAAGGTCGGTTTAGGATGGACATTAGGAAAAACTTCTTAACTGTCAGAGTGGTTAAGCACTGGAATAAATTGCCTAGGGTGGTTGTGGAATCTCCATCATTGGGGATTTTTTAAGAGCAGGTTGGACAAACACCTGCCAGAGATGATCTAGATAATATTTAGTTCTCTCTTGAGTGCAGGGGACTGGACCAGATGACCTCTCGAGGTCCCTTCCAGTTCTATGAGGCAAACCACTACCAAATGAACAGTGACTACTACTACTAAATGGATACAGAGTACAGAAGGCTAACCTAGATGGATACTTGATTGTACTATATATTAACTTTGTCGCTTCTGATATACCTGCTCATACCTAGAAAATTTTACTCAATAGAAAAATCTTGAGAAGAAAGGGCCCATGGTTTATGCCCTGTAGACAAGACTAATGGGACAGAAAACACAAAGCCCACATTTTGATGCCCGAAACAGTGCTCTCTTCATAAAGAGAATATATTAAATATACATAGTTCTACTTTTATTTTTACATATTTAACTCAATTTTGTATACACAAATTAGTCACATGATAATTTCATTGTAAAAAGGTCTCATTGCTGAATCTCTTTAGACAAGATAATCTCAGACCCATATGATTTAAAAACTTTGAAAATCTGGATTTAATTTTCCATCAACCACCCAAATGTTTTAAAGGAATTGTGATCATTCAGTGATTTCTTTAGCACACTCCTCAAGCTAAATCATTTTGCAAGACACATAAGAACCAACCTGTTGTGTAGATCCAGTCCCCAAACACCTGCACAGGATGAGTGAAGGTGCAGTGACTGATTTTCCAGCTCTTAGATTGGAATACTGTCCATGAAGGGACTGTACTGTAGCTCCATGGCCTGTTTGTGATTGAAAGATGAATTCATCTTTCCTACCTGCATTTTAGTACCCTGCATAAAGATGAATTACTTGGTCTCTATGCAGGGAGAGATGGGTTTCACCCTAATACGAGTAAGATTTTAAATCTATAGAATTAGGCTTTATCCATGGATGGAGATGCATTGTGTTTACTGGTGAATAGCCTAGCAGAATGATTCCCAACAAATGGGCAAGTGCAATTCATTTTGCGTCACCAACTGGTTTTTGCTGGGTCGCAAATAGGATTTTTTTAAAATTGTGTAATAACAAAAACTACATCAAAAGGAAGTATTTTAGTCATTTCTCCAGATCTTCAGCTGGTGCAAATCAGCATAGTTTAATTGATTTCCATGGTGCAGCGTCACTGACATCAATGACATTATGCTGATTCACACCAACAAAGGATATCGTCCATTGTGTCTAGCTTCAAATTATAGGAAGAAAATAATAGTATGGGCCCAAAACTCCGTAGTGAGAGACCCTGTGGATTAGGTGAAGCAGGGGAAGCACAACACAGAGAAAGAAAGTTAAAAGGCATTATAAATATTATTTCTTGTACTCAAATAGTACCTAGAAGCTCCAGCTCAGATCGCAGCCCCATTGTGCAAGACACTATAGATATGCATAGTAAGACAGTCCCTGGCCAGAGAGTTCACCATCTAAATAGAGAGACAGACAAAAGTGAGGGAGGAGGAGAAAGGACTAATAATAATTATTATTCCCATTTCCTAGGTGGGGCACTGAGTGAAAGAGAGATTAAGGGTATATCTACACTGCAATCAGAGGTGACTTGCATGTGGTCACGTGGGAAGTCTGTAGCCAAGCAAGAAACTGAACCCAGATTAGAGTCCTAGTCTAGTGCTTCAGCCATAAGGCCAAGCTTCCTCTCAGTCTGAAATAACTGTGGTGAAGAAAAGAAAGCTGTCTCTCCCATGGACCAGCCACCCTTGATAATCGCATAAATCTTGCAACTTTTAAAAAATTTTATCTTGAAAACTGACCTGCATATAAAAATGAGTGATATTTAAACAAATGGAGGGGAAATAAGGGGCTTGGCAATGTTGTGGCTATGACTACCTGAAAATATGACCCAAAGGAAGACAAAATCAGCCACTGAAAAATGAAATGGTTCATATTGAGAGTTTGAATACACACACACACACATATATATATATATATATATCCAATAATATTTACATGCATGGGAAAAGAGACTGAACCCAGGTCCAGGAGTAGAGGCCTTTGTGGGATTTTTGTGAGAACATGATGCCAACAAGTGTAGCAAAGACCTTAAGAAAACAAACATGGTGAACATAACAAGGCCAATGCCATAACTACAAAGGGAAAAGATTCAGGTTTGTTTAAAAACAAAAGGAAGTTCTTACTCAGTTCATTACTGTTTTGGAATGTTAAATGTTATATTTATTATTTCATTATACTGCAGTAACATGACTACAATAGTATACACACCATGGCTATTCTGTTTAAATTCATCGTATTGGAGGAGTTCCAGTATACTATGTCATATCAATGAGTCATGCAATGATTATGCTTGCGATATGTGAAACACAGGATTGAACAGATTATGAGTCATAAATTTACCGGGTTTATAATCAAAATGTTAATTAGGAATGAATTAAGACTACATTTCAACTCCCTCCCTACTTCCAAAACCCTCAAACCTTAAACTTTCTCCCAGCCCACCCTTTACCCCAGGCAGATATTTATTTCCAGACACCATGAAATTTATCTTCCTTGAACTTGCTCCCCAACAAAGCAAACCAATCTAAAGAAGTAAATGTCTGGTTAGCAGAAGTAAGTGGAATACTGCTCTATCAACACTGTCTGGGCCACAGTAAACACATACTCGGGATTCTGCCTTAACTTGGTACTGCCACTGATATAACGGCTGTAACCATACACAAATTCTTCCTGTTCATATATAAATATAAACATTAAGCAAAGTTGAATGTAGCAGGGTCAAAATACCTTACCAACTTCTGCAGTTAAGGGTAAAAACACCACTGTTTCTTTTGCAACTAATGTTTAATAAGAAGGCTGCTTCAATTGCTGTATATTTACATCATTACATGCTGGGAACAATATTTTAAAGCATTCTTAAAAATTTAAACAATGGATTCCTCTTCTCTCTCTGCAGATAGTGGACGATTGGTAGGTTCAACACTTTGCGGAGAGTCTGCCATCTTTACCTCAAGGTGCTCATTAGTGGTCCCAGTGACACTGTCATAGGATGGAGGGAAAGATGTTGAGGACACAGTTTCTGACTTGTCTAAATTTCTACCATAATTTTCATTTGCCATGAATGCAATGAGGCCTTCTTTCTCTGGAGCATCTTCAAGGATGTCACCATCACAGGTTCTATGACAGTATAAAAAAGAGGCCTGCTTCATGGAACGTTGCATCAAATGACTCCTGTAAACCCTCTGGATAATAATGGCAGAAACTTCCTCTTGTTTGTGTCTGATCGTGGTTGTGATTGGTTCATAAGAAAGCTTGGATGGATTGGCAGCCATAAACTTTTCCTCCATCTGTACTTTTAGAGTATCCATCTCCCCAGATTCTCCTAGCACCCGTTTAGTGAAAGCAAACAAAATATCCAAACAGTGGATCCTATCTCCACTGACCAAGGGAAGGTCCATGGCTATGAGCTCAATTTTGTTTGGTTTGGCTACACGTAAAGGTTCTGCCAGAGCATCTGCAAAGTCTGAAAGTGCCGAATACCCAATAAACTGAGTTGCCTCAGGATCAAATTTCTCCCAGACTTCATAAAACATATCAAAGTCATCTTCACCTAGAGGATCTGTACTTTCCTCAGTGGCAACATTGAAGTTCTCTAAAATAACAGCTATATACATGTTTACAACAATGAGAAATGATATAATGATGTAACTTACAAAGAAAATAATACCCACAACAGGTTTACCACATTCTCCCACAACTTCTTTAGTCTTTGGATCACAAAATGGAGGTCCAGTGTTTAAAATAGGACTGAGAAGACCATCCCAGCCAGCAGATGTTGTGATTTGGAAGAGACAGAGCATGCTGTTAGCAAAGGTTTGGAAGTTGAACATGTCATCAATCCCACTCTCCCACTTAACATAAGCAAAGTTAGCCATGCCAAAAATGGCGTAAATAAACATGACCAGAAAAAGTAAGAGGCCAATGTTGAACAGAGCAGGAAGGGACATCATTAAGGCAAAAAGGAGAGTTCTAATTCCTTTCGCAGCTCGGATGAGTCTTAGTATTCGTCCAATTCGAGCCAAGCGAATGACTCTGAAGAGTGTAGGTGGGAAAAGATATTCTAATACTTTAACAATGTTAGAGAGCACACTGCCTAAAAAACAGAAATGAATAATCAGTTAGAATTTCTAATTTTTGCTAATTATTAACTGAAAGAAATAATAGTATCAGTAAATATGTGCTAGCACTGATGGATCTTGATTCTTAAAAGAAAAGGTACCATTTTAAAAAAGTTAAATGGCTTATCTGTAAAAAATTTTAAATTAAACAACAACAGACCCCAATGGACAATATTTTTCAAACATTGGAGTACTATGTATGTTGCGCCCCTAAAATCTGTAAATGAACTATTGCACATGGAAAACATACAAGTAGGTGTTTTATGTGCAGCATTTTCAACAACCACTGGTACATGTGTATTTTTTGTAGGGGCAGGTTATGTAAGTGTATTTTAACATTTGGTTCTAAATGTTGAAAAAACAAAACATGACACCAGAGTCATAGGCATTCCGGGTCTTAAATACTGTGGTGATGAGGGCCAAATAAACCAGACAGAGAAAAAGAGAGTAAACAACAGTGTAATCCATGCTAACAATGAAGCTTTTGGTCCCTTTCTAGTGGCATGATCCAGGGGTCCAAGGTTCAGTCACTGCAGATAACCAGTCCAGAGGTGGTGTTACACAAGGAAAGACTAAATTCATTCAGGGTTTCCCAAAGTGTCCCATTGCAGCCCCAACTAGACTCATATGACAACAGAAAAAAAGGTAATCTTCCAGACATCAGCTGGTCAAGGCTTGATGTAAATTTTTATACTCTTTTTTACTCCCCCATAATTTCTCGCTCTTGTTCTCTCTTTAGGTCTATTTATTTTTGCTATTTTCTAGGAACTCCTTGTGGCAAGGAGCACTATAGAGAAATACTTCTCTTTTAAGGGAGATTTTTCCTTAAATCTCTAATCTTTATGGGGACCCACTTCTTTGCTCCCTGTTTTTCACCACTGTCATCAAAGTGGAATCAGGAAGAGGTTTGGATACATTTCTCTCAATACTCATACTGCCACACTAAATGGGGCTAATTATGTGGAGAGCAGATATTTTCCTTCCCTATATACCTTCTGCTACCACTTTTGACTGTATTTGCTTTAGAAGTAGTTAAATTAGCAGAACAGAAATTTTATTCCAGCTCTTCACTCCATTTCTGCATTAAACTCCCTTCAAACTAAACTCAACATATATGGGCCTGATCCTCTCTGTTACTCGAGTACAGTGATGGGCAACCTGTGGTCCACGGAGCACATGCGGCCCATCAGGGTAATCCACTGGCGGGCCACCAGACCATTTGTTTACACTTGCACAGCTGCCCACAGATCCCATTAGCCAGGAAAGGCGAACCGCAGCCACTGGGAGCTGCGGGCGACAGTGCAAGTGTAAACAAATGGTCTGGCGGCTCGCCAGTGGCTTACCCTGATGGTCCATGTGCGCTCCGCGGGCCGCAGGTTGCCCACCACTACTCTAGTATTAATCCATTGACTTCAGTTGAGTGACTCCTGATTTCCACCAGTGTGAGAGGAGAATCAAGACAACTTTAGCCTAAATTAGACTGTCAAATAAAATGATACACTAATAACAATATACTACAGGCATGAGGACAAAATCAATGAGTTTGATGATGACATGAGGATTTTTCCCATATAAAAAGATTGCTCTAACAAGAGAATTGTCAAAGATAATGTGCTTGTTCACAAGAACTGTTGGAAAATTGTATGACATATACAAATATTTGTATTTTGGATATTCCCATATCTATTGTTATTCAGGATTTATCAATTAAAGTTGCTATATTTTAATTTCAATTTTTGAAACTGAGTCTCCTTTGAATGTATTGTATATGCTTTAAAAATTGGCAAAATATTTCTTCATGAACCAAAATTATTACAGGTCATGATATCATATGATAAAAGATTATACAATCACTGAAGTCTGAAAAAAATAATCTGAATTTTAGTAAAAATTAAAATGTTTCACATCCCTAAAATAACCCCTAATTAACACAGAAAATTATTAACTTTATCATCTGAATTCTCTTTTCAGTGTTATGAGACCAAAGTATAATACTTATTATAACCTGGTGCATTACATTTACAACTTTTCAAACAGTAAGAGAAAACACACTATTAGAGGTTGTATACAATGTATCCTTCCAATATAAAAAGTAGTTCCTTTTAAAAGATAACATAAAACAATAGGAAAAGTTTATAAATTCCTGTTCTGTGCTACTTTGAATATATGTGTTGGTATTTATTCTTCTCACCTTTCTTTTCTTTCTCTCTTTTTAAAAAAAAAAAATCTGTTTTGACTACTTTCCCCAACACTTTGTTTTTAACATCCTGGGTCCCATTTCAGCAACAGTTTGTGGCCAAGTAACCAATTGCAACTCACTTTATTTTATGAAAACTAAATTTGGGATAGTGAAGAAAATGTTTGTGTATTTTTACCTACCAACAATGGACACGATGACAACACTCAAATCAAAAATGTTCCAGCCATTGGTGAAGTAGTAGTGTCTTAGGGCCAATAATTTCATGATGCATTCTACAGTAAAGATGACAACAAAGAGTATGTTGATTTTGTTAAGAATGTTAGTCTTCTCTGGACTTTGATCATCAGTTTCTATCATCATACTGATCATGTTAAGGCAGATGAGAATCATGATGATAACATCAAAGGCTTGGCTTGTTACGATGTCAAATAAAAACCCTTGGTATTTGTTCTGTAGGATAAAAAAAAAAAAAAAAAAGTATTTAGTATTCATTATGAGAATGTAGGCATGCATAGAATAATAGAAATGTAGGGGTGGAAGGGACCTCAAGAAGTCATCCAGTCCATCCCCCTGCACTGAGGCAGGACCAAGTATACCTAGACCATCCCTGACAGGTGTTTGTCTAACCTGTTATTAAAAATCTCCAATGACAGGGATTCCACAACCTCCCTTGGTAACATATTCCAAAACTTAACTAGACTGATAGTTAGAAAGTTTTTTCTAATAATTGCACCTAAATCTCCCTTGCTTCATATTAAGTTGTTTATTTCTTGTCTGCCTACTGTGGACATTGAGAACATTTGATCACAGTCCTGTTTATAAGAGCCCTTACCATATTGGAAAACTGTTATCAGGTCCCACCTCACTCTTTTCTCAAGACTAAACATGCCCAGTTTTTTTAACCTTTCCCCATAGGTCAGTTTTCAAAACCTTTAATCATTTTTGTTGCTCTCCTCCAGACTCCAGTTTGTCCACATCTTTCTTAAAGTATGGCATCCATACCTGGACACAACACTTCAGCTGAGGCCTCACAAGTGCCAAGCAAAGCAAAACAATATAATCCACATATTATCCTTTTTCACAAACAGCATCACACTATTGGTTCATATTCAATTTGTGATCCATTGTCATCCCCAGATGCTTTTCTGCAGATCTACTGCCTAGCCAGTTATTCCCCATTTTGTATTTGTGCATTTCATTTTTCTTTCCTAGGTGTAGTACTTCGCACTTTTACTTACTGAATTTCACTGTGTTGATTTCAGAACACTTGTCTAATTTATTAAGGTATTTTTGAATTTTATTTCTGTCCGCCAAAGTACTTGCAATCCCACCCAGATTGTTATCATCTGCAAATTTTATAAGTGCTCTCCACTCCATTATTCAAGTCATTAATGAAAATGTTGAATAGTACCAGACACAGGACAGATCCTTCTGGGATCCCACCAGATACATCAAATTTGACAGGGAACCATTGATAACCACTCTTAGGGTATGGTTTTTCAACCAGTTTTGCACCCACGTTATAGTAATTCCACATTTCCCAAATTTGCTTATTAGAACGTCATGTGGGACTGTATCAAAAGCCTTACTAAAATCAAGAAATCACACTTCCTATTTCCCACAGCTCCCCAATCATCCCTAGTAACCATGTAAAATAAATGTATATACTCACTAGTGGATAGCTCCAATCTTTATCTGTTACAATGTTATTTAATTTCATAATAGGTAGATTATATATTTATATCAGAGTATACAAATCCTGAAGGATAATCTGTTTCAGGATAAATATACAAAACAGTATTTCTGCATTGACCTTCATAAACATTTAGTCTGTATAATCTTTATAATCAATGACAATTTCTTGGTGCAGAGATAAGACTATGAATACTGTACACTAATGGAAAGAAACAGGTATATTGTGTATATATATATAGTAGTTTTTTTTCAGTGGATTAAGTGAATTTTACTATGGATTTTCACTGATTAGAGATATTTTAGTTGGAAGAACTCAGGTGGTCTCACCAATGGCCTTGGGATAGGTTTTTGGGGTTTCTTGGATCCCAGTTTTTTCATTGCATTATAATACTTTCTCTGTTCTTCTGTCATAAAGATGTCTTGTCCACCTAAGTATATGGAGACAATGCTACTGTTATTTTTGATGAGAAAGAAACATTACTGCCATGCAAGCATCTAAATTATTGGAATCCAACATTTATCTTTTTCTTCTATCCTTTCATCTCTTGCTAACCCTTCTCCCAGTACCTTATTAGGCCCAAAACAGTGCAGCAAGTTAACAAGATCTCCCAGAGCAGCAGTTCTGTGGTGACACTCTAGTGGCTCAGAAAGCAGATAAACGTTTAGGTTGCTAAGAGCCCATGCATCTGAGGGAAGGAGCAACTTTCTCCCTGCCCCTCCAACTCATCTTGCTGCTTCCTCCATCTAAGGCCCACTGCCCAATCCCAGAGCTGCTCTCAGACCCTGTCCCACAGTGCTCAGCTCCAGTGCAGGGGAAGTAGTATTCATGGAACCATGTAGCTGGCTTCATAGACTCTTATGAATCAGCGCAGGCCCAATAGCCAAGAGTTACATGGCTAGGATATAGGGGAATGGTATGGAGAAGGGGAAGCATTTCACTTGTAATGCTGCCGCTATTAAATTCAGTACTGATGCTGCTTCATGTAATAAATGTATATAGATATTTCAGAGCTTCCATGTACTGCTGGCATGCTCTAGTTTGAAGACAACACAACGAATATATCAGGGGCCTGGGAACATATCCAGTGTACTTATCTTTTTCTTTTGTTGGTTAAAATTGTCAATAATGACACCGACAAAGAGATTCAGTGTGAAGAAAGATCCAAAGATTATGAAAACCACAAAATAGAGGTACATGTACGGATTAAATTCCTCCTTTGGCTGTTTTTCTTTCTGCAAAAATGATAACCAAGATGAAAAATGACTGAGAATAGTATGGCCCTGGTCCTGAAATGAGTTCTGTATAGGTGCAGGGGTCCTCCCGCACAGAGATCCTTGCAGGATATCCAACTTGCTTCATCACTAGAAATGCAGAAAAAAAAACCTGTCTGTAATGCACAAAAATAAGGGATTATCTACCCAGGAGTTAGTACACAGCAAACTAGGGTGGGAATCTACAGTGCACCTGCTTGCCGCAGCTAAGCCACACCCTGGGACTTTCACTCTGCTGTAGCAGTGAACACATGGTGAACTATGTGCAGTAAGCTGCTACACTCTAGTTTCACACCCTGGCTTGCTGTGCACTAACTCACTGTAGACAAGCCATAGGTCTTGCATTTCTGTGGTGGTGGGGGAGAAAGGGAAGCAGAGACTAAATTTGTAGTGTGATTAAAGTTAAATCCAAGGAGGCCACAGACAATGTGGATGACAATTTAACAAGGAACAATGTTTTGCCTAGAATTTGATTATCCTTCCTGATAAGCTGAAAATACCTTCTGAAAATATGCCAAATTCTCTGTTGGCATGTTTCCATTGAAGTAATTGGGCAGAGAATTTGGCCCAAGGTCTAGTATAACTATTTGTTGTTTTGATTTCCTTTGCAATCTTTGTTAAGATTATTCTGTGCAGAACAGATTCCTGTAATTGGCATTAATATTGATTAAAATTATGCTCAGAAACCTGTAGGGCAAAATCTCCCATTCCACTAATTGAAGACTAAGAAATTAGAAGATTGAATTTAGGGTTTTTTGTACTTCAGTATTCACACAAGGACACAAGATAATGTTTCTCTTTTTATGCATTTGTTTAAAACATTATCCATCATAACTAAATATATGCCTGAATCAACTCTCACTGAGGTCAATGGAGTCATTACTGAGTACAGTGAGAATTAAATAAGACCTTCTTGGCATGATTTTCAAAGGTGGGCAGCAGGTTTAAAACAAATAAAAGAAAGTAGTTCTTCACACAGTGCACAGTCAACTTGTGGAACTCCTTGCCTGATGAGGTTGTGAAGGCTAGGACTATAACAGGGTTTAAAAGAGAACTGGATAAATTCATGGAGGTTAAGTCCATTAATGGCTATTAGCCAGGATGGGTAAGGAATGGTGTCCCTAGCCTCTGTTTGTCAGAGGGTGGTGATGGACGGCAGGAGAGAGATCACTTACCTGTTAGATTATTATCTGTTAGGTTCACTCCCTCTGGGGCACCTGGCATTGGCCCCTGTCGGTAGACAGGATACTGGGCTGGATGGACCTTTGGTCTGACCCAGTACAGCCATTCTTATGTTCTTATGTTAATCAACAGTTTTCACTGAGGTCAGTAGGATCTGTTGAGTACTCAATACTTGAAAATCAGGCTACTTAATGAGGAGCCTAACTTCAGATTCTCCTGCTTTTGAAAATCTTGGCCTAGATGTTTTCGTACACACAAATGATACAGTGTGGAATAAGCAAAAGAATATTTCTCATTAACCACCTGCGTCAATATGATGAAAATCTTAATGTGTACTATCTGGCCAGTTGATATGTATTCTATAAGCCATTTTGAAAGTATATTAAGTTCATTGCAAATTGACTTAGGCCTTGGCTACACTTGCGAGTTACAGTGCTGTAAAGGCTCCCCCAGCGCTGTAACTCACTCCCCGTCCACACTGGCAAGGCATTTGCAGCGCTGTATCTCTGTGGTTGCAGTGCTGCATGTACTCCACCTTTCCGAGAGGAATAGCAAGTATTGCACTGCCGCTGCAGCGCTGCGGCGCCAGTGTGGCCGCCCAATGCACTGTGAATGGCCTCCAGAATTATTCGGCAGTATCCCACAATGCCTGTTCTAGCCACTCTGGTCATCAGTTCAAACTCTACCGCCCTGGCCTCAGGTAACCAACCATGTGACCCATCCTTTACATTCCCCGGGAATTTTAAAAATCCCCTTCCTGTTTGCTCAGCCCAGCGTGGTGTGGAGTGCTATCAGCGAATCTTTCCCGGTGACCATGCCTCCACGCGCCAAGCGAGCCCCAGCATGGAGCAATGGCGAGTTGCTGGACCTCATCAGTGTTTGGGGGGAGGAAACTGTACAGTCCCAGCTGCGCTTCAGCTGTAGGAATTACGATACCTTCGGGAAAGTATCAAAGGACATGATGGAAAGGGGCCATGACCGGGACGCCCTGCAGTGCAGGATTAAAGTGAAGGAGCTGTGGAGTGCCTACTGCAAAGCCCGCGACGCAAACGGCCGCTCGGGTGCTCCCCCTGAGACCTGCCAATTCTACAAAGAGCTGGATGCGATACTTGGGGTTTACCCCACCTCCACTCCGAGCACCACCATGGACACTTCAGAGCCGGTGGGGGGTGGGAGGAGGAGGAGGAGGAAGAGGAGGAGGAAAACGGGAGTGATGGTGGTGGGCCAGATGGAGACACCCCGGAATCCCTGGAGCCATGCAGCCAGGAGCTCTTCTCGAGCCAGGAGGAAGGTAGCCAGTCGCAGTGGCCAGTACTTGGTGGAGGACAAACAGAAGAGCAGGTTCCTGAAAAAAAAAACCATTTACCGGGAAGGAATTTTTTCGGTGCGGGCTCTTTGGGAGAGGAGGGTTAGGCATGCATGCCTAGATGCAGAATAGTGCATTGATGTGGTTTATCACATCGCGGTAATCGGCCTCGGTAATCTCCTCGAATGTCTCATCCAGAACGTGTGCAATGTGCTTGCGCAGGTTTATCTGGAGAGCCACCGTGGTCCTTGTCCCAGCCAGGCTAACGTGTCCACACCACTGTGCCACAAGGGGACCATTGCTGCACACAGGCAAGCTGCATATGGGCCAGGGCGGAAGTCGCATTGCAGTAGAAGACCCTCCCAGGTCACCCTCAGCAGCGAGATATCGTCCAGGACGAACTCCTGTGGAAAATGTTGGGACAGTGTTCAGTGTAGGTGCCCCCTGAAGCTGTTGGCTCTCCCCGAGGCACAGAAACCCAGAGGACAGTGCAGCCCTGAAACAATCAGTCCCCCTTACTCACCATTTTGAGGCGCCCATGGGATGTGTGCACTCTGTTTCGGACGGGAAAATTATGCTATTGTGTAGACCCTGTGTGTTTTCTACTCCTTAAGTGCGGGGGGGAATCATTACTCTGTCTGGTATAAACAATGCTGCCTCTGTTAAATGTTGCATTTTGCCTATACAGCTGCATCAACCTTGAGACCTCAGCCGTCCCTCTTATCGCCTGCTCAGAGACTGCAAAGACTCAGGAAGAGACCGCAAAAAAGCAAAGACGACATGCGGCAATCTATTAAAGAGAATGAGAAAGCACAGAACTGGAGGGAGAGAGAAAGCAGGATCCGCCAGGAAAATGCAGCGCACCAGCGGCAAAGCACCGCGCACCGACAGCAAAGCACTGATAGGCTCATAAGAATCCTGGAGTGCCAAGCAGACATTATCCAGGAGCTGGTAGCCATGCAGAAAGAGGATCAGTACCGGAAACACAAACGCCATCCCCCCCTACAGCCCTTGTCCCAAAACTCTTTCCGTTGTGCCCCACTGTCACCTCCAACCCACTTTCCCCAACTTCTGTGTTCTTCATGCCACCCGCTGCCTCCAAAAAACAGTATCTTCACCACCCAACCCCGAAAACCACGACCCTTACCCTCTGCACTCAATCCCCATCACCATGCAGTATAGCTGTCCTGAAGTGCAGCACTCTCTGCACAGCACACCAGACAGGACATACGCGAATCTGTGATTGTACTGTTCCCCACTCCACCCCCTTGTTTCTTTTCAATAAATCGATTTTTTGGCTTTGAAAACATTCTTTATTATTGCATAAAGTAAAAGACTCCTTAGCCCAGGAAATAAACAGGCACTGCAAGTCTGCTTGTCTGCTTAGCAAACAGATTCCTAAAGATTGGAACTACTGCACTTCACTCCCATGCAGGGCACCAGATATCACTGCCGGTTTTCAGCCTCAAATTGCTCCCTCAAGGCATCCCTAATCCTTGCAGCCCCGCGCTGGGCCCCTGTAATAGCCCTGCTCTCTGGCTGTGCAAATTCAGCCTCCAGGTGTTGAACCTCAGAGGTCCATGCCTGAGTGAAGCTTTCACCCTTCCCTTCACAAATATTATGGAGCACACAGCATGCGGATATAACCGTGGGGATGCTGTTTTCGGCCAAGTCCAGCTTCCCATACAGAGATCGCCAGCGGGCCTTTAAACGGCCAAAGGCACACTCCACAGTCATTCGGCACCGGCTCAGCCTGTAGTTGAACTGTTCCTTGCTGCTGTCAAGGCTCCCTGTGTAGGGTTTCATGAGCCACAGCATTAACGGGTAAGCGGGATCTCCAAGGATCACAATGGGCATTTCAACTTCCCCTACTGTGATCTTCCACTCTTGGAAAAAAATCCCGCCCTGCATCTTCCTGAACAGCCAAGTGTTCCAAAAGATGCGTGCATCATGCACCTTTCTGGGCCAGCCTGTGTTAATGTCAATGAAATGCCCACTGTGATCCACAAGCGCCTGGAGAACCATAGAGAAATACCCCTTCCAATTAACATACTCGGATCCTAGGTGGGGTGGTGCCAGAATAGGAATGTTCATCCCATCTATCGCCCCTCCACAGTTAGGGAACCCCATTTGTGCAAAGTCATCCACTACTTCCTGCAAGTTACCCAGAGTCACGGTTCTTCTGAGTAGGATTCGATTAATGGCCTTGCAAACTTGCATCAACACGATTCCAACAGTCGACTTTCCCACTCCAAACTGGTTTGCGACCGACCGGTAGCTGTCTGGAGTTGCCAGCTTCCAGATTGCAATAGCCACACGCTTTTCCACTGGCAGGGCAGCTCTCAATCTCGTGTCTTTGCGCCGCAGGGTGGGGGCAAGCTCCTCACACAGTCCCATGAAAGTGGCTTTTCTCATCCAAAAGTTCTGCAGCCACTGCTCGTCATCCCAGACTTCCATGACGACGTGATCCTACCACTCGGTGCTTGTTTCCCGAGCCCAAAAGCGGCGTTTCACGGTGCTGAGCATGTCCGTGAATGCCACAAGCAATTTCGTGTCATATGCGTTACGTGGCTCGATAGCATTGTCAGACTCCTCACTCTCACTTTCACTTTGGATCTTAAGGAATATTTCGACAGCCAAACGTGACATGCTGGCGAGACTCGTCAGCATACGCCTCAGCAGTTTGGGCTCCATTTCCCGCAGACAGATCGTGTTGCACATAAACCGTTGAAAGATGGCGCCAAAGGTGGACAGAAACAAAGGGATTTCTGGGATGCGAAGTGATGCATCCCGGGGCATTGGAACAGGACCCAGAATCCCCCACACCCACGCCCCATTCCCACAACCCACGGCGCCAGAATGGGAAAAGGTGTTCTGTGGGATAGCTGCCCATAATGCAACGCTCACAATGGCACTGCAATTGCAGCAAATGTGGCCACGACAGTGCACTGGGCAGCTGTCAGTGTGGACAGACTGCAGTGCTTTCCCTACTCAGCTGCAAGAAGTCAGGTTTAACTCACAACGCTATACATCTGCAAGTCTAGCCAAGGCCTTAGAGAGGACTAATGTCTGAGTGCATGTATCCCGCACCCAAACTTCTTCCCACATCCCCACCCCCTGACCCAGTCCGGAGCCCCCTCCCATACCCTGAACCCATCATTTCTGACCCTACCCCAGAGCCTGCACCCCAGCTCAGAGCCTATACCCCCTACCACACCCGAATCCCCTGCCCCACCCCAGAGCCCCCTCCTGCACCCCAAACCCTTCATCCCCGGTTTCATCTCAGAGCCTGCACCCCAACCTCCTACCCCCGCCCAGTGAAAATGAGTAATTAAGGCGGGGGGGAGAGCAAACAACAGAGGGAGGGGGAATGGAGTGAGCGGGGGGCATGGCAGGGGCATGACCTTGGGGGAGAGGGGGGGCAAAGATATTCGGTTTTCTGCAAATAGAAATTTGGCAACCCTACCCCAAGTACCAGAATTCCAGTCACTTCTGACTGACTTCTGCTAGAAAAGCCCCAGAATGTATAGAGCCCAGCAGTGAAGCAAAGCACCATTGGATACCCACTCCGAATGCTGACCGCTTACTCCACAGAAAGTCCCAGCTATTCACACACAGATACATGTTGAATCAGAAAGCAATATTTACAGTCTGTATGCCAGTGTGTACTATATAATATGCACCACTCAGTGTACAAAAATTCATTGTGCATGAACTGCCCTCCCACTCTGTGTACACAAGACTTCTATGTTCATATAGCACCTAATACAATAGAGCCCTGATTGGGGCCTCTGGATGTTACAGAAATATAAATATTAAATAAAATAATATTTGACAATTTATTTCAAATGGTTGTCATCCACTTTAGTTCAACCCTGAATTGCTCCTAGTTATAATTTCGTAGGCTTTGAATTTGACAAAGCAACTTCCCTCTAAAACATTCACTGTAGCAGTTAACTATAATTATGGTATTGCAAGTGAAATGTGCATATCAGATGTTGGAAATAAAGATCAGGGAGTCTTATCATAAGCGGACAACACCAAGAAAACAGTTAACAGAAAAGACTTATAACATTGTATCACTTAAAACTAACAAGTATGAAAAAGATGAAACAACTAAAAACCTGGAGAGATGGTCACCAGGGAAAATATTTAATATTTGTGACCTACCCCTGGTGAATCTACTGCTGCATACATAATGTCCATCCAACCTTTAAATGTCGCCTAGAATAAAAGACAAATTATTAAAATCATATTCAACTTTCAGGGACAGATATTTTAACCTGTTTACAACATATTTGTGGCACTGAGTTGGTGCAAAGGGACTACAGTCGGTCCATAAATGCCCAGTAGATTTACTTCTGGTGTGTGTGTGTGGGGGGGGGGGGGGATCTCCCTGATGACATGTCTATGACACAGATGGGCCCTAGGCCTCTGCAGCCCACCATCTTCTTGCATAGAGGGCATGTCAGGAGAGGGAGGATGCAGACTGCAGTGATATTCTGCCATAGCACTCCTCCACTTGTATATGACCCATTAAGGACCTTAATTCAGTGGCAGACCAAAGCTGCCTGACAACAGGTTTAAATTGTATTGAGCAGGGGTTGAGCCCAAGATTCAGGGAATTGGAACTAGCCCACTAATGCTGTCTTCCCCCTTCCCATTTCTGGCAGGGAGAGAGTTTTGCCTTGAGTTTCATGAAATTAAAACAAACGTACCATCTTCCCAGGAGCTGCAAATCAGAGTAACATATGTTCAAACAGCTACATCATCAGTTTGTAGATCACCCCTAGGCCCTACATGTCTGTACACTAGAGTAAGAGGCCCCACATGGCCTAACTATATTGCCAGTCTGAACATGGGCTGGAGGGGGAGAGAAGGCTCTGTAGGGCCACTATTACCACTTTGCACAGTGGTGGGTAAGAAATCAGCACCATGACACCACCCCATTGTGCCAGCCAGCAAAAAACAAAACAAAACAGAACTTACCACCTGAAGAAGAGCCAGATAACCAGAACCAACGTTATCAAAGTTGACTTTACCATTTGTCCAATATATTTTGTGTGTCTCATTATAGGCTGTGCAATTCTGTTTGTTCTTAATACTTTTATTTAATACTGATTTTTCTTCAGTCATGTTAACGCATTTTCCAAATCGTCCTGCCAATTGGTTCACTCCTATGATACTAAAAATGAGCCAGAAAATAAGGCAGACAAGCAGAACGTTCATGATGGAAGGGATGGCACCTATCAATGCATTTACAACCACCTTAAAAGTGAAATGAAAGAAAAGCATACAGTTATTATAGGCATTATAGACATGAGCATGGCCCTAAATAGCTATTCACTACATTCAACTGTTTTGAAAAATCTAAGCAATCCCTTGTATGCATTGTTGTTTTATTCATTACAGTCCCAGGATATTAAGAGACAAGCTAATAGGTTTTATTAGACAAGGTAATATATTTTATTGAATCAACTTCAGCTGGTGAGAGAGAGAGAGAAGCTTTTGAGCCAATACAGAGCTCTTCTTCAGGTCTGGGAAACCTACTCAGAATGTCACAGCTAAATACAAGGTGTAACAGAGTGTTTAGCATAAGTAATTAACATATATTTCAGTGGACCATTCAAGGTGAAGTGACCCATTAACATCCCTCCACCCACAGGGGACAAAGGAAGGTGGGGGGGAAGCAGCTAGGGTGGGGGTTCTTAGTGGGTTATAGATTGTTGTAATAAGCATAAATCCAGTGTCTCTAGTCAATCCATGATTATAAATGTCTAACAAAGTTATGAATTTAAGCTCCCAGATCTCTTTTTTGAAAGTGTTGTGCAGATTTCCTTTGAGGATGAGGACTGATAGGTCAGAAATAAAGTGATCACTTTGTGAAAAGTGTTCACCCACAGGTGATAGGGTTTTTGTCTTTTATCATTTTCCTGTAGGAGTTCATTTGAGAGTGTAGTAATTGTCTGGTATTGTCCAAATATCAACTATGTGGGTATTTGTGAGGTACACCACATGTTATGACAGGCCTGGGTAGGACCCATGGACCTTGAAAGGTGTGTTGCAGAGGAGTGGGGGGCGGGGGGGCAGGGAGTGTTGATCATTGTGGCAGAGGAGAAGATTGCATCATGGAATGGGCCACCCAAATCCCCGAGAGAACCTGCTTCAATATGGAAATGCCCCAACAACAACTGTGTGGGTGAAACCAGACAATTACTATGCTCTCCAATGAACTCACACAAGAAAATGATAAAAAAGATAAAAACACCATAACATGTTCTGACTCATGCTTAATGGAGATTTTAACTTCCACTGTGGATCTTATTACATCTGGCTAGGTGCTTCAAAGTGTAATCTCTACTAATGATCTCAAGAGTCAATAAATGCAAAGCTGTCACATCCTGATTAGGACATGGGCTTCTGCTCATTGCTGGTCCCAATTTTGATCTCTAGTAAAGGACAGACATGGACTTCAGAGTGGAACCCTGTACCCCAAACAAGATAGATATGGGTGATATTTACCTTCACACAGGTCACAGCCAATAGGGCCAGCTGGATTCCCATAGGTGACATTTTGCAAGAGAGGGGTCATGCAGGCCACTGGGTGTTACACCCAAGAAATATCTAAAGATAAAGTGGAAGGCTGGACTTCTTTGGGAGGAGTAGGGGGAGTGTCAAACTGACTACAGGTGTAGTATGAAACTTACGCTATATTCGGGTGAGCACATTTAAGATTCATAATAAATTCCAAACCCAGGCAAGTTCCTTATATTTGTTTCTTTACAGGTTTCAGACACCTTTCATCACATCAGGAAAAATGGAAAGAAACCACAAATATTGTACTATTCAAGTTTGCACTTTCTGTGGTTAAATGCTCCAATGACCTGGGGGGGGGGGAGAATTTTTAAGTTCTGTATAGCTTATGTAGAAACTAAAGCATTTCCCAGACAAAATCTTTAAGATTGTGTTAAAGTTGTAAATAAATATCTTAATTCAAAACAACATTTTTAGAACACTGATTATAAAAACAGGGACAAAATATGTAGTTAAGATTCTACAGTCTTAATTCTACTCCTATATCCCCACCCAGAAACCCTCTTACATCTACTTGTCCTACTTCATATAATTTCCAGTATGGGCTACAAAGCACCATAAACCAACCAACCATTAACCACAAGTAGCCTACAGTCTAATTGTAGATCACCTTTCAATTCACTTCCTCTTTATACATCAGGGAAATACAACCTAGATGGAGTTATTATAAGATGGGGGCATAACTACTCTCTGGGAACAGTGTTCCAACCAGTTATCAGAGGCTCAGTGTCAAGCTGGAAGGGCATATTAAGTGAGGTCCCGCAGGGATCAGTTCTGGATCCAGTTCGGTTCAATATCTTAATCAATTATTTAGATAATGTCAGAGAGTACACAAAGTTTGCAGACAAAACCAAGCTGGGAGAGGTTGCAAGTACTTTGGAGGATAGGATTAAAATTCAAAATGATCTGGACAACCTGGAAAAATGGTCTGAAGTAAATAGGATGAAATTCAATAAGGACAAATGTGAAGTACTCCACTTAGGAAAAAACAATCAATTGCACATATGCAAAATGGGAAAAGACTGCCTAGGAAGGAGTACTGCAAAAAGGGATCTGGGAGTCTTAATGGGTTAGAATTGTAATACTGTTGCAAAAAAAGCAAACATCATTCTGGGATGTATTAGCAAGAGTATTGTAATCAAGACACAAGAAGTAATTCTTCCACTGTACTCTGTGCAGATTAGGCCTCAGTTCTGGGAACCACATTTCAGGAAAGATGTCGACAAATTGGATAAATTCCAGAGAAGAGCAACAAAAATGATTAAAGGTCTAGGAAAACATGACCTATGAGGGAAGATTAAACAAACCCAGTGTTTTCAGTCTAGAGAAGAAGTCTGAGGGGGGACATAACAGTTTTCAAGAGGGAGAAAAATTGTTCTCAGTAACCTCCGAGGATAGGACAAAAAGACTATAGGCTTAAATTGCAGCAAGGGCGGTATAGGCTGGACATTAGGACAAATTTCCTATCAGAGTGATTAAACACTGGAATAAATTGTCGAGGGTGGTTGTGGAATCTCTGTCATTGGATATTTTTAAGAGCAGGTCAGACACCTGTCAGGGATGGTCTAGGTAATGCTTGGTCCTGCTTTGAGTGCAGGGGACTGGATTAGAAGACCTCTTGAGGTCTCTTCCAGTCCTATGATCAAAGACAGCAACATCTTACTTCATATTCTCCATAGACAGTTCAGATAGTTGACCATCCCTCATATCAATTTTTCTCTATGGTCAATAGAGCACAAGGATATTACATCTGATTTGTAATAGACAGAGAGTACAGCTTACTATACAAACCTTACTTGCCATATACATGTAATAGTATGTGGAATGCCACTTCTGCAACATTTTTTCCTTACTTTCCCCTTATCTTGTGAAAGCCTCTCCCACTGATGCTGTGCTGCCAAGGGGCTGGGATGGGAAGAAAGAAGCCTCAGAATCCATCTAGAGGCATAGGACCCCCTTGTGGACAGACACTACCTTTATTGGATCTTGCAAGATCTGAAACTGATCCCTGCTTCTTCCACAGGAGGAACTGTGGCAAATTCCCCATGCAGGGTTTCCCACATAGGTGATAGTTTGGGATAATGCTTAACAGAATAGAGGAAAGCAGTAGATATGTTAGTCACAAATCTGCCTCAGCTACATCTGTGCAACTCCCATGGAATTCAATAGGGGTTGCACAGTTTTATTTGAGGGCAGATTTAGACCAGTTATCCAGGATTCAAATTCTTCCTACCACATAAAATACAATGTATATCAAACAATAGAAAAGACATTTAAAATGCATTTATACCCACTGTAAATCACAAAAAGTAATTATTTCCCCACTACATTACTAGCTTTTTCTTTCAAATCCACTACTAGGTGTCAATAACTCACATTAATACTCATATATAATGATCTAACAGCTTGTCTACTGACTTGAGTCTATATTTGAATGGGTTTGCGTCTCAATGCTTTCATGCATTCAAAATTAGGATCTTTGCCGACACAAGCCTTTACTCTCTCTCTTAAATTCTGAGTCTGAGATAAAGTGATATTGATTCACAAAATGAAAATTTATCTAGTTTTGACTCTGATTGTGGAAATGCCTATTCTTATTCTCCGCCAGAGCACATTATTTTCATTTTCTTCTAAGCTACTAATATTGTATTTCTCGGTTTCTTTTATATTTGTCTACAGGTTCCAAAGGCTGCATGGAAAAGTGACTTTACATATTTGCAATAGATAACTGTGAAGGCCATGAGGAGAACCAAATCCTGAGCTATTATAAGTCAGTGTAGTATGGCCTTCAGAAGCTTCAGGTAGTGTGAGTTATAGCAATGTAATCTAGATGTGCCGAGTGCACGGATTGTATTCGTTAGGTCAACATATGAGAAGCAGGGGGCAAAGTTTGAATTTGGGAAGTAAGCTGAATCCTCAGAGGCTTTTTCTGTCACTAATGTGTACAATACCATATTGTGAGTGAAGGTAAAATTTCATTATGATTATTAATTAGTGAATTAAGTGCTATCGAAAAGGTCAGGACACACATATTCATTAATGGCAGCATAAATTTCCTCACAGTGCCCCACTAATATGTCTCAACCTTGGAAAGCAATTGCTATCAGGGGGTGGCAACAGAAGGGATCATCCAGTTTTCATTAAAGATTAGTCTAAACTAAAGCCAACCTGTGGCAAATTTTGAGGAAAGGATTCCAAATGTGCTGGTGGTGTTTTGTTTTCTTAATGTATATAGTTATCCTTTAGAAACTGGAGTGAGGCAACCAATTTATATCATGGGCCTTTGAACACCCAATAGATTTTAATAACTTTTCATTCATAGAAACCTACATTGAACCTGAATTTGTGACAGAGATTGAAAAAAAAGAAAAAAAAAAAAAAAAACAACTTTCTATTAGCTGCTTCTCTCCAAATTCATTATTAATGGCTTAATGCCCCCCCATGGAATTTGGAGGCAGTCCAGTGTTGTTGCTGGAGGCTCCAGGACTAAGCCTTCCTCTCAGGCTATCAGAAGAGTTCTTCCACAGCTGTGGAAATACTCCAGGAATTGATCATCATCATCATCAAGACGACTTGATATAATGTATGAAATTAGCCTTAACACAATATATGCCTAAATCTCCCTTCAGAGAAAGATTTCAATTTATATTCTGGTCATTTAACAGAATTTGGGGAGAAGCTGTTAACAGAAAGAAAGTTATGAGGTAAGAAATTTCTCATTCTGTTGTACAGCTTCTCTCCTCATTCATTGCTAATGGGAAGTAGCAAGCAGTGAATCCCAGAAGTGGGGCGGGGGGGAAGGATAAAGCAGAGTTTAATTATAGTAGAATAATAGGCAGGGGGAAAATGGTTATTAACTTGTTCTGTAACTGTTGTTCTTCAGATGTAGTGCTGACAAGTCCAGACAAAGGATTGCTCTGTGATATCAAGTTGGGAAGTAGAGGAAGGGTGATCAGTGAATGTATTGACAATCTGAACAGTTCCAGAAACCAGTACTGTCTTGGTCATGCTGGTGCAAGGAGAATCATGTAAACTGAGTCTTGCTTGAGCGTCATTAAAGTTCTTGAAATCAGCGGAGGGTAGACAAAATGAAGACCTACAGACTATTGGATGATGAACATGTCAGCTGTAGAGCCTGGACTGATCCCTGCTTTTGTGCAATACTTCTGACACTTTTTGTAGCAAGCAGATCTACATGAGGCTGACCCCAATTCTGGAATTCCTAAGAGCCGCAGATCTCTTCAGAGACAAGTCATGGTCTGATGAAAACTGCTTAGTTGGTCTGTATGAGCATTCAAAAGACCTGGTAGATGAACTGTTTTCCGGGACACCTGATATTGTATACACCATTCCCAAAGAAGTTGCACTTCTTGACATAAAAGAGTTTTGATCTTTTTTCTCTTGTCTGTTTATGTTTCTTTGACAGGGTAATAAGGAATGAATTACCAGTGAATGAGGAGAGAAGCTGTACAACAGAATAAGAAATTTCTTACCTCATAACTTTCTGTTAGCAGCTTCTCCCCAAATTCAACCCAAATTCTGTTAAATAACCCGAATATAAATTGAAATGATAGGAAGGGAAGCAGTAGATATTGTATATCTTGACTTGAGTAAGGCTTTTGATACAGTCTCACAGCCTTCCAATAAAAAAAAAAAAAAAACACTAGGGAAATACAACCTAGATGGAGCTATTATAAGGTGGGTGCATAACTGGTTGGAAAACCATTCCCAGAGAGTAACCATCAGTAGTTCACAGTCAAGCTGGAAGGGCATATTGAGTGAGGTGCCACAGGAATCAGTTCTGGGTCTAGTTCGGTTCAATATCTTCATCAATTATTTAGATAATGGCATAGAGAGTACACTTATAAAGTTGTGGACAATGCCAAGTTGGGAGGGGTTGCAAGAATTTTGGAGGATGGGATTAAAATTCAAAATGATCTGGACAACCTGGAGAAATGGAGTGAAGAAGATAGCATGAAATTCAACAAGGATAAATGGAAAGTACTCCACTTAGGAAGGAACAATCAGTTGCACACAGACAAAATGGGAAATGACTGCTTAGGAAGGAGTACTGCAGAAAGTGATCTAGGGGTCACAGTGGATCATAAGCCAAATATGAGTCAACTATAATACTGTTGCATAAAAAGCAAACATTCTGGGATGTATTAGTAGGAGAGTTGTAAGCAAGACACAAAAAGTATTTCTTCTACTATACTTCATGCTGATTAGTCCTCTACTGGGAGTAGTGTATCCAATTCTGGTGGCAACATTTCAGGAAAGATGTGGACAAATTGGAGAAAGTCCAGAGAAGAGCAACAAAAATGATTGAATGTCTAGAAAACATGACCTACGAGGGAAGATAGAAAACATTGGGTTTTTTTTTTAGTCTGGAGAAGAGAAGATTGAGGGGGGACATGATAGTTTTCACAAGGAGGGAGAAAGATAGTTCTCATTGACCTCTGAGGATAGGACAAAAGGCAATGAGCTTAAAATTGCAGCAAGGGTGGTTTAGGTTGGACATTAGGAAAAACTTCCTGTCAGGTTGGTTAAGCACTGGAATAAATTGACCAGGGAGGCTGTGGAATCTCCATCATTGGAGATTTTTATGAGCAGGTTAGACAAACACCTGTCAGGGATGGTCTAGATAATACTTAGTCATGCTATGAATGCAGGGGACTGGACTAGATGACCTCTTGAGGTCCTGTCCAATCCTATGATTCTATTCTATGATTCTATGTAAAAAATGGTGGTGATATTGTTGATGACTTTAACAACCTTGTCCTGTCAGATCAAGACAAGACAAGACAAATTGCTCACAGTTCCAACATGTTTATATGTAGAAGAGACTCTTTCTGAGACCATAATGCTTGAATCTGATGTAGGAAGTTCACACCTCAACCCAGTTCGGAGGCATCCATTATCTTCAGAGTTGGTTGAAGAGATACAAACGGAAGGCCCTTGCAAGCCTCAGAAGGGTTTAACCATCAAGAAAAGGGACATCAGAACTCAATCATATCTATGCTTTGTGTAAAGATCCACAAGTCTAGAAGGAAAGGTTACTCACCCAGTGCAGCAACTGTAGTTCTTCAAGATGTGTGTTCCTATGGGTTCTCCACTTCAGGTGTGCAAGAGTCCCATGCACCTTCAACTGGAGATTCTCATTAGCAGTTTCCATTCAACCTGCTCTTATGCCCTACACATCTTTGTGGCCCATGCCGAGGTTATACAAAGCTGCACAGGTGAACCACCCTCAGTTCCTTCTCTACCATGAAGTCCCACCAAGAAAACTCCAAAGCAGAGGGGAAGGAGGACAGATAGTGGGGCACCCAATAGGGATACACTTCTTGAAGAACTACAGTGACTGCACAGGGAGGGTTCCTTCTTCTTTGAGTAATATCCCTATGTGTGCTCCACTTCAGGTGATTTCCAAGCAGTATCCCCAGGAAGAGGCAGTTTTGGAATAGAGTCTAGTACAGATGAAAGAATTGAGCTACCCACTGCCACATCAGATCTAGAGGCATGATATAGTGTTTGGAGAAAGTATGTACTGAAGATCACGTAGTGGCCTTGCAAATTTCAAGTACTAGAACATTCTTAAGTAAGGTCACAGATGTTGATTGTGACTTAGTAGTGTGGACCAGAACCCAAGCAGGAGACTAGGAATTGGCAACCTCATAGCAAGTGATGATATATCCCCAAATCCATCTTGATAGTATTTGGGTAGAAACAGAGAAACCCTTAGATCTGTCTTCAGTGGAGACAAATAGTGACTCAACTTTTCCAGACTACTGTAACCCTTTCAGGAGTCTGATTTGTCTTGCGTACCCCCAAGTGTCACCTCACTTAAAAACGACTTGCTTACAAACTCAGACATAAAATACAGAAGTGTCACAGCACACTATTACTGAAAAATTGCTTACGTTCTAATTTTTACCATATAATTACAAAATAAATCAATTGGCATATAAATATTGTACTTACATTTCAGTGTATAGTATATAGAGCAGTACAAACAAGTCATTGTCTGTATGAAATTTTAGTTTGTACTGACTTTGCTAGTGTCTTTTATGTAGCCTGTTGTAAAACTTGACAAATATCTAGATGAATAGATCTCTGGAAGACCTCTGAGTATCCCAGAGGTATTTGCACCCTTGATTAAGAACTACTGGTCTAGGAGACTTCTGGAATCATTTGGTTCTATCTTGATAGAAAGTCAGTGCTCTTCTGACATCTAAGGTATGGAAAGAAGCTTCCTGACCCGAGCTATGTGGTTTTGGGGCAAAATGGTAAATGTATGGTCTAGTTCAGGGGTTCTCAAACTGGGGGTCAGGACCCGTCAGGGGGTCGCGAGGTTATTACATGGGGGGGTTCGCAAGCTGTCAACCTCCACCCCAAACTCCGCTTTGCCTCCAGCATTTATAATGGTGTTAAATATATTAAGTGTTTTTAATTTATAGGGGGGGGGGCACACTCAGAGGCTTGCTATGTGAAAGGGGTCACCAGTACAAAAATTTGAGAGCCACTGGTCTAGTTCATATTAAACTCAGATAAGAGCATAAGAACGGCCATACTGGGTCAGACCAAAGGTCCATCTAGCCCAATATCCTGTCTTCTGACATGGCTAATGCCAAGTGCTTCAGAGGGAATGAACAGAACAGGTAATCACCAAATGATCCATCCCCTGTCATTCATTCCCAGATGGTACTTTAGGAAGGAATTTGGGATGTGGACATAGGGAAACTTTATCCTTGAAGAATATTGTAAAGAGAGCATCTGCCACTAAGGCCCTGATTTCCCCAACTCTTCATGCCAATTCAATGGCTATTAAAAAGGCCATCTTCATGGATAAGTATAGGAATGAGCAGGTCACCATAGGTTCAAAAGGACGCCCTGTGAGACCTCTGAGAGCTAGATTAAGATCCCAGACTGGAGCAGGGGCTTTGAGGGAAGAAGTTCCTCAGTCCTTTAATGAACCTTACAGTTGTGGAGTGAGAAAATATTGAGAACCCTTCCACTAGAGAATGGAAGACTGATATTGCAGCTAGATGAATCTTAATCAAATTATTTATTAAGCCTGTTTTCTTTCTTCAGTTGTAGCAGGCAATCTAGGATAAGTGAAGGTGAGGAAGATTCAGGTGCAATTTGCAATATTCACACCAACAGCTAAATCTGTTCCACTTCTGAAGTACTATAGGTAGGTTCTTTCCTGCTGTACCTCTACTGAACAGGTAGACTCTATGCCCATGAACCATTGAGGAACCATGCCCTGAGGTGGAGAATCTTTAGGTTGAGATGAAGCACTTATCCCACATCTTGAGAGAGAAGATGAGGGAAGCATGGGGATTGATCATCGGACAAGGAAACAGTCAAATCAAGTAAGGCTACCATGCTTGTCTCAGTCACGTAGGGATTATCATGATTACCTTATCCTTGTCCTGCCTGATCTTTTTCATCACTTTTAGAATCAGACATGTTGGGGGGAAAATGTGTACATTGCCAAAATGTGAATATAAGTTATGAAATTGGTTCATAGCATAATTGCTTCAACACACAAACAGGGGATCTTATGCCACCCTGTCTATTGATATAAAACATGCAGGCTACTTTGTTTGTCAAGATCTTGACTGAAGGGTTAAAATCCATGTGCATTTTATATAACAGCTCTTTTTCATACCCAAAGTCCAGAGTTTGGCCTGGAGACCAGAGGCCTAGCAAATAGTGATCATCTAAGAGAAAGCTGGGGTAAACAAGATAACATTGCCTTTGCTAAGATATGCTTGGTCAGTAGAAATGCCAGATGTTGAAGCAACAACTGAATAATGATGTTTCATCCAATGTTTCAAACTGAACAAAGGATCCCTGTTCCTATTGTGTTTCTTCTGTAGGGAACGTTCTTCCCACAGATCCAACCTTGAGTTTATGAAAATTGGCACATGTCAGTATAAAGATAAGGCATCCTTCCACCTTCCTTCCCAGGGACCAATGCCCTGCTTTAAGACATAAAGAAGACAATCTGTATTGTCATATACTTTCACTGTTTCTTTGCTTTAACCCCTAGGAATGTACCTGTTGGACAATCAAAGGAGTTGCTCCATTCCTATGGACCCCAAATCAGAATTCAACATATATATTTTATACTAATAACATTTAATTAATACTTTGATAAAATGTTAACTGCTAACTTGAGACCATGAGCGGAGACATTATGTAACCTTTAACCATTGGCTAATGTGCTATCTTGTCTTGCTGCAAAACCTATCCTGGGGTGTGGAATTGCCTACCCGTCACTTTCCCCCACCCATGGAAAAATCTATATATTCTATTGTAATCAATTGATTGACAGTTTCTCTGAGACTGATAAGCCAGGTGACACTCCGCCAGCGGTGTGTGTAATAAACTCCTATGCTTGACCTCTACACAGTGTGGATTTATGTCCTTCATTGACTTCCCTCTGATCAGAAGAAGAAAGACAGACATTTCTGACTGCCTTGGTTCCAGAAGGTGGTTGTGGAGACTGGTCTCCTGAGGTGATCATCTGCCCTGGACTGTATGAACATTGATATTTCCCTCCCTGATTTGAGTAGCAATGCATCTGTCATTATGGTGACCATCGGCATTGACTGAAGAAAGGCAATGCCAACCCCAACATTGTGGTGATCCTTCCACCAGTCTAGGGCATCTTTCATCTGGCATGGAACAGAAACTTGTATTGCTAAGCTGTGTCTGTGTGGTGACTACACTGTCCTGAGCCACCCCTGAAAGCAGCAAAAGGTATAATCTTGCATGATCTGTGATGAAAATGCAAGCCACCATGTGATCCAGGGAGCTGCAAACAAAACCTCACTGAGGACTGAAGGCTCAAATAGTCTTGATTAGGTTTGTTAATGTTATGGGAAGATAGGCCCTGGCAGTCAGCGAATCCAAAGATGCCCCAACTAAGTGTATTTTCTGAATAAGAGTCAACACGGACTTCCTGACATTAGGCTGGAAGCCTAACTGCAGGAACAGTGAGAGCGCCCTCTGGGAGGCCAACAGCATTTCCCCGAACAGCCAGTTGCTGAGGTATGGCAGTACCACAATTGCCTCTTGATAAGGGTGAGTAGCCTCCATCTCCAGAACCTTTCAGAACACTCTTGTAGCTGAGGAGAGACCAAAAAGAAGTATATGATATTGGAAGAAGGAGATCCCTCCAAACTTGCCCCAGAAGCTGAAGAAAATACATATTTTTCTGAATAAGGACTTTGAGGAGTCTTCATTAAGTGAGTTTCAGACCCAAAAGTTAGAAGTTCAATAGACGGTATTTATGATTCACCTATATACATTACCAATAATGGATTTTCAGCATAAGCCACTAGAGGTGATTTTGGATGATCAGATACAACTAAATCTGATTGTATGGTGAATGAAGGACCTGAAATAACTGGTACCGAAGCTGGAGCGGTAGAACTTATCAGTACATGCAGCATTAAAGAGAAAAGAGACCTGGAGGCAGCATCCTTGACCTTAAATGGCACTGGGCACTTGGTACTGAACCCATGCGCCCTGATGGACCATGTACAGTAGATGGTACCATAACATTCCGAGGTAGTTTTGAGGCTTCAGTACCATCAGAAGATTCTCTCTTTAACAGTTCTGAGCTCTTAGTCATATGATTCAGGGCTTCTAAGGGCACTTTTCTATGCCTTGAAGTCCCTTTTGAAGCTTAAGGTGATCTTGCCTTCTTTTTCCTTGAAGGACCAGGAGAATGAAATCTGTAGCTCTTTTCAGCCAAATATCTTCTAACAACCACAGGAGCACTTCTTGTTGAGGGAATACTGGAGACAAACCGGTCCGAATGACCAGGATCGGAATCAGGTCTCATGGATCTGCCCAGGAGATACATCCGGAGTTTAATCTCCCAGGTCATTTGAAACCACTGGCCAAAAGAACAGCAGATTGCACATTTACTAGGAATATGCCACTTATCTAGACAGTAAAGACACTTTTCATGTGGCTGGTATAACAATACATGAACGTCATGTTTTGAAAAAGGGAGATTTAGGAGCCAACATAGCTGCTTATCATCCAGTACCAATACCTAACTGAATGTTAAAACTAATACTAAAAGTAGTAACAAAAGACCTACTCTAAAGCGAATTGACAAAAACAAAACAAAACACACTACACACACCACTCTTTACAAGAGACTGAGCTACCCAAGTTTAAAACATAGATAAGTGCGCTTAAATTTGCCATTATGGCTAAAAAGTTATAAAGTGCTCTCTTGACAAACACTCCTAATGTACAATTGGTATTTTAATGATCAGCACATGAAGAGCAACAATGTAAGCAAAAGAAAGGTCCCAGATTGTAGTAGAGTTCTTGCTATAAGGAGTACAAAGAAAAGTGAGAATGTAGTGAAAAATTGCCAAAAGGGATGATTTAAAAAAAATTTATTATTCTCTGTATCGACCCATTTTTCACCAATCCACCACAAAAAATTCAAACTGTGCTCATAGTTTATATTCTATGTTTCATTTGGTGCCATTTCAATGAGACTTTTACAAAATAGGTAGTTAAAGCTCCTGTTAAAACTGAATTCTTAAATGTAACCTTAACTATGGTGCTGTGCAACATAATGAAAACAAAACCATATAAAATATTGTCACCTTACATCCTTGATATTCACAATAGTTGATATTCACAATAGATGGTTGCTTTATTTACTCTTACCCTCATCCCTTCAAACCGTGACAATGCTCTTAATGGTCTCAAAGCTCGGAGAGTCCTAAGAGATTTCATGGCTCCTATTTTGGAATTTCCAAGGAACTTATCTATGAGGGTTACTAAAGAGACCTGAATGAAGACACAAAGTAAAAGTCCAAAATGTTAGCGCAATCCTACCGTCCTCCTCTCCTCTTCTTTTGTTTTAACTCTTGTTTAAAAAATAAATCTTACCAGTGGAAGTGTGAATAAACAGCCTGTATAGCACAAGTAGAAATGCATCTTAAATGGACACTGACAATTAAAAAATAACAGGTGAAATCTTGGTCCCATTGAAATTAATAGTAAAATACCCATTCTCTTTAGTGGTGCCAAGATTTCACCCAATACATTTTAACAAAACAAATGCATTTATCTGAGTTATTAACGCTACCTGAGATTATTAAAGATGGAGGAATTTTGAATCCAACATTTTAAACAGAGATTTTCATTGCCCAAATTCAGACAACTTAAAGAGTCCTGATTTTCAGATGATAGGTGCTCAGCACTTTCTAAAAGTCAGTTCCCCTTCAAGGTACATCCAAAAAAGAAGAATGAACATTTTGTTGCTGTATCCAGTTCACAGAATTGTTCAAATGCAATACTTACATCTACAATAAGGAAATCAAGCCAACACCAGGCATTGGTGAAATACTTCCTGAAGCCATAAGCCAGCCATTTCAGAAACATTTCCAAGACAAAGATATAAGTGAAGACTTGATCAAGAAATTCCAACATGGTTTTAATGTTTTTTCTGTTTTGAAGATGAATATCTTCAAATGCCTGGAATAATTAAGATTAAAATATTCCACTGAAACTCTGTAGATTGGGATTATATTTAATGTGCTGAGATGACAGATGTATGCACTTTTCATTATGAAACCCCAAACCACATGAAAGTTGGAGGCTCATCCTGCAAACAGTTACAAAACAGCTTAACTTTGCACATAAGAATAGTCCCAATGAAGGTGATCATTACAGCTGGCTAAAAATACAGAATTTGTTTTCCATGATTTTGGAAAAGTTTTTTTGTTTCACAGAATAGAATCCAGAAAAAGTTTCATTTGAGAAAATGCCAAAATGCTTTGTTTAGACATTTTTTGATCTAGAACAGCAAATGTCCTACTGTTCATGTTTATTCATATTTTCACTGCATCATTTAGGGATGGAGGTGAGGCAGGTCAGATGGGGAGGGTGAGTGGAGGAGAGAAGGGATCCCTTCAGCATTCCCTAAGTTGCTGCCAACCTCTGTCATACTGGAGTACTTCATTGTGGTGGCACAGCGACTGGATGTAGCTCCCTATCACCACTGTGACAGTGACTCCCTAGAAGCGAGAGAGGGAGTTGGGGGCCACCTTTGTGGTCCCACTTGAGATGGCAGCATCCAGAGTTGCTGCTCTTCCCAACATTGGGCTAGCAACCTAGTACTCACTCTCTTGCAAGTGCAGCTTACACTACATTAACCAGCTCCTACTTTGGAGGAGTGGGACCAGGCATAGTATGCCTGTGAGCAGTACTCAGAAGAAACAGCAGTTGCAGGGAGACTGGGAACATGCACTTTCAGCACAGGAGCTACCAATCGAGGCCTGAGGACACCACCAGGCTCAGCTGGAGGAGCAGAGGGAGGAGTTCATTTGAGTGCAGGCTGAGGCCACCGCCCTGATTCTCCGCACAATGTTGTAAAAAATTTTGGGTTCCCTAAAATTTTTTTTTTTTTTGGAGAAAACAAGTTTTGCCAAACATTTTTTCAACCAGGTCTAGTGACAATAATGAAAAGAACATATTAGATACTATGGAAGAGCTACAAAATATTATCATATGCAAGGAACAATCCTGGCTCCATATATATATATATATATATATATATAGTTAATCTTCATTAAAGTTGTATTTTGTGACACAAAAATCTGTTTGTGGCAGACAAAGTGGTTACAAGCGGTGAGATGGGGGATGAGAAAAATGTAAAGATGGGTGGTGGAAATGCCAACTCTGATATCTCTTATGCTTCCTCAAATCCTGCATCAGCATAAATAAGTCCTCTAAGTATCAAAGCTGAAAGGACTTGGTATGTGGTCATTGTTTTAATGATGAAATAATCTTACAAATTGTTGTTTGTTTCAAGAAGGGAACAGCAGGTTCTTATTTAGAATTGTGTATGCATTTCAGCTCTAGGAACCTTCCTGGAGAGCTGACATGATTCTTCACTTAGGGAAGAACATCAAAGAAATCAGGATCTTGGAAGCAGAATTTTGAGAGAGATCAGCAGCAGATGTAAAGCAGCTGAGGAACATCACATGTTACATGTGGAAGTTTGGGAGTTCCATCACCTGTCTCTGAAAATCCTAATACAAGTATAAACAGGTGTCCCTGTTACAAATATAGGCCTGTTCTGCACTAACACGGTAAGTTGATCTAAATTATGCTAGTTAAGTTACGTAAGAAACATAATTTAAGTCAACATAGCTCTCCCATCAACATAGCTTCAACCTTTCGGCAGGGCTGGTGCAACCATTTAGGCGACCTAGGCAGTCACCTAGAATACTAGGATTTGGTGGGCCCCATTTTCTTCGGCAGGGACTGAGGCAGCCCGATTTTCGGCTGCCCCGGTCGCCGCCGGCATTTAGGCGGAGGGAGCTGGGGCAGTGGAGCGCACAGAGGGCTGCTTGCAGCGGGGGGGGGGAGGGGCAGCATGCAGGGGAACTCCCCGCCCCAGTTCATCCCTGCCCTGCCTCATCCCCGAGCATGCCGCGGCTACTTCACTTCTCCAGCCTCCCAGGCTTGCTGCGCCAATCAGCTTAGGCACCGCAAGCCTGGGAGGTGGGAGAAGTGAAGCAGCGATGGCGTGCTTGGGGAGGAGGCGGGGCAGGGGTGAGCTGCGGTGGTGGGGATGCCTCAGGGTGGAGGCTGGGGAGCTGCCCGGGGGGGGGGTGCCTCAGGGCAGAGGGGGAGGAAGCTGCCAAGGGGGGAAGGGGGCACGCAAGGTGGAAGTTTTGCCTGGGACACGAAACTTCCTTCCACCGGCCCTGCCTTTCGGGGAGATGTAGTACTGAAGTAGACGGGAGAGTGCTCTTGCATTGACTTATCACGTCTTCATCAGACCAGCTAAATTGATGCCTGCTGCATCACTCACAGCAACACTGAAGTATCCCATAGGTGAAGACAACCCCATAGACTCAGTCAACTACAGACCTAGATGACTATCACAAAGTTTCATTACAGGCCTAGAAATTTCCTGGATACAATTTGTGAAACAAACAGTCAAATTCTGAGGTGAGTCTAAGAAAATGTAATCCTAGAGAGAAACTAAGTTAGTTAAACCTACGTAAGGCCCGTCAATATGTAAGTTACACAAACTTAGACTCACACTAAAGTCAGACTTGCACCAATTTACCAACTTGTAGCTTACAGTTACCCACACACATACATGCATCACTTCTGTCCCAAAGAATTTTATTTTTGGTGGATTCTAGGGGAATAATATATTTTCATATAGGCACAAAATTCTGCAGTATTGTTGTAGCCATGTTGGTCTTAGGATATTAGAGAGACAAAGTGAATGAGGCAATATCTTTTATTGGACCAACTTATGTTGGTGAAAGAGACTGTCACAGAGTCAGGTCTATCCCCCCAGCCTGTCACCAGTTTCCTGGGAGTGACCCCTTTTGTGTGCCAGGCCCCAAGGACCTACACAAGTCCACAGAGGCAGGCCCATGGTCTCTAAGACTGGGCCTTTGGCACCAGCATCCCCTGTCTCTCTCCATGGATTCCTGCAGTGAATCCAGCCAAACCAGAGTCCTGTGGGAGGCTTGTCCTGTGCCCCTTCAGGGCACAATGCTCTCAGTGAGCATTTACAGTGACACAGTCAGTCTTTTCAAAACAAGGTAACCATTTATTAGTCACCTGTTTCTGAAAATCCTTAGCTGAACACAGAGAGGTAGAAGTTAAGCCATAGTCCTTCCTGGCCAAGCCTTGATGAGCCAGCCAAGTTGTGATGGACTCCATCTCTGGCTCTCTCTCCTCTTTGTCCCACAGATCTGGGCTCCCGAGTCCTTCCAAAAAGCTCCTTTCTACCAGTCACCTGACACATTGTTCTCCAGCTCAGCTCACAAGTCCTGCTTCCTGGGGTTTCCTTCTGTTAGAGATGATTGTTCAGTCACTGGGTCATCTCTTTGTCTTGCTGGACCCTCTGTTGATTTGGGTCAGTTTGGGCCAGTTTTTTTAATGACTGTATTCATTCCTCCGCAGACAGCAAGGGGACACACACACACCTCTTGCATTGTTCCAGGAGCAGTGTTAACCCTTTTGGACCCACTTGGAACATAAGAACGGCCATACTGGGTCAGATCTAAGTTCCATCTAGCCCAGTATCCTGTCTTTCCACAGTGGCCAATGCCAGGTGCCCCAGAGGGAATGAACAGAACAGGTAATCATCAAGTGATTCATCCCCTGTTCGTATTTTTTCCACACAATGCACAATCAACCTGTGGAACTACTTGCCAGAGGATGTTGTGAAGGCCAATACTATAACAGGGATAAAAAAAAAAAAAAAGAACTAGATAAGTTCATGGAGGATAGGACCAACAATGGCTATTAGCCAGGATGGACAGGGATGGTGTCCCTAGCCTCCATTTGCCAGAAGCTGGGAATGGGCGACAGGGGATGGATCACTTGATGATTACCTGTTCTGTTCATTCCCTCTGGGGCACCTGGCATTGGTCACTGTTGGAAGAAGGATACTGGGCTAGATGTACCTTTGGTCTGATCCAATATGGCTGTTCTTATGCTTGATTTTAATGAAGCACCTAAAAATGATAATCTATGCATTTGAAACAACTGCCACAGAAAAGTCACAGCAAAACCAATATACGAGCAGAATGGAAATCTGTCATGTGACTAACAGTATTTTACAGTCATTATAAAAAAGAAGTTACCCCTATGCTAAGTAATTTTTCCCTCTCCCAACCAGTCTGAAAATACACCTTTCTGCCCTAAGCAAAAAAGTCATGTCTTGGATATTAAATTAAAGCTACGTAACACCCCTGCATACAATTATAATTCAACCTCAGATGAGATTAAGTAAAAATTTACCAGGGCACCGCTGCTCAGCAGGATCATGAATATGATAAAGCTTTCAAACCAGCTATGTTCAACAACTTTGTAGCAGGTTTTCCTCAGGTTCCACCACATTTTGCCTGGAAACTTTGTGGTATTCACCACACAGCAAGGGAAATATCGAACACAGCCTGAAAGAGGGACACGTGTTACATGAGTACCCAGGGCAGCCATGGAAATTTCTGGGTTCAGGGGAAAGTCTTTAGTTCCTCAAACTTGTCTGTCTCCTCTTTCTCAGTCCTTTATTATTTGAAAGCAAACTACAAAATTATTTTTCAGCAATTAGGAATATCTTGCACCCATTAGTGAGCTACCTTCCAGCTCACTGGAAATCGGTAAGAACACTGGGAATGCTCTCGGAATGCTGATGGCTGGGTTTACAGAACAAAGCAAAACAACAGGATGGACCTCATGGCATTGGAGATTTACCAGCTATCTCAACACCATGATTAGCATTGAGAGATGGAAGAACAGCACAACTGGCACAAGCAGTCATTGTATTTTAGAAATTAGAGAAAGATAATCTGTAGGGTCATCTAGTCCATCCCCCTTGACTGCAGGATTGTTTCCTACCTTGTCATTTCTAGTCATTTATCCATTCTATCTTCAAATGTACAAACTGACTGGGTTTCTACTATATAACTTGTATGACTAGTCAACTGTCTAGTTGATCTTACAATTTAGGAAAATGTAGGTTGAATATTGGGAAAAGTTTCCTTTCAATCTCAGCACATCATTCTGTAGTGGCGAGGACTCACCGGTGCGGCACCTCCTTCAGGTCATCCTGGGAATTAGCTCTTGTCCAGCCCAGAGCGCTCTCTGCAGGCAGGTGTCTCACCTGCCTTAGGGCTCCCCATGTCCCTCCCAGACCCTGGTGCCCCTTTCCTCAGGGTTCTGCCCCTGCAGTACCCCCACTGTGGGTCTTCCCTCCCAGGGGAACCCCTAACCTTCTAAACCCACCTTGCCTCAGTGGCTACTGCCAGTCATCATCCAGCCACCTTTCCCTGGGGCAGACTGCAGTCTGTAATGGCCACTCATCATCAGCAAAGGGATAGGACCTGCTGCCTTTGCCTATCACCAGGCTGCCCTTCTGCAGCCCCAGTAACTTCATAGGCCTTCAACAAAGCCTGCAGCCTGGGGGTTTACCAGGCTAGAGCTCCCCAGTGTCCTTTGCCCTTCCCCAGCACTGCTCTGCCTAAGATACCTCACTCCAGGGCTAGAGTGAGACTCCCCTGTCTCCTGGCCCAACAGCCCTTTCATCCAGGTCAGCTGTGGCCTGATTAAACCAGCCACACCTGTGGCTGCTTCCCCAATCAACCTAGCTTGGCTGCTTTTAGCCCCTGTTCTGCAGGAGTGGGGCAGCTGCCCCACCTCACACTCATATACTTTTTAGTACTTATTTAATTATAGCTGGGGCAGGTAGAAGTGCCTATTATTAAGGTTGCCTGACACTTCCCATTATAAAACCCCCTTTTCAGTTCCCTTATAACTTTGCCAAACTTTAACCATTTGGGCTGAAATTTTCCTTGTTGGGTGTCTACCACAAGCCTGTGCAACCTTAATTTGGCTCTTTGTGCATATGGACTATGATACAGTCTTTAATTACATGATCACATACTTTTTTTTCCCCCCACTGGACCCTGGTCTGATTCAGTGCATAAGGATGGACCTGCTCTGGGGATGAATAAAGGTTGTGGTAATGAAGAAAAGTGTTATCTGTAGGATCCTTGCCTCATTTATTCCAAAAGCCAAATGTTGTATAGTGCATGAGGCAGTGGACTGCAGGAAGAGAAAGGATGGCCTCATGGTTAAGGCAGGTGAATGATGCCTGGGGAATTAGACTATACCTCTGTCTCTGCCACAGACTTCTTATGTGGTGCTAGTCAAGCCACTTAAACCAATCTTTTCACAGGTGGTCACTAACTATATGCTCCTCATTCTCTGGGTTCCTAACAGAAGACCATGGGGGGGTCTCATGAGCAGAAGTGCTGAGCACACACAACCAGTAACTGAAATTAATGTGATCTGTGCTTTGAACATAGGAAGTGCTATATAATGCTAAATACTCTGAAAAATCAGGTCGTAGGTGTCTCCAATTGGGCACCCAAAATTAGTGGATATTTTTGAACTTAATCTCCCTGAGTCTCAGTTTCCCATCTGTAAAATGGGGAAAATGCCATCCCCTCACCTTACAGAGGTGTTGTGGGGACATATTAACTATTGTTTGTGAGGTATCAGAGGGGTAGCCATGTTAGTCTGAATCTGTAAAAAGCAACAGAGGGTCCTGTGGCACCTTTAAGACTAACAGAAGTATTGGGAGCATAAGCTTTCATGGGTAAGAACCTCACTTCTTCAGATGCAAGTGTCTTGCATCTGAAGAAGTGAGGTTCTTACCCACGAAAGCTTATGCTCCCAAAACTTCTGTTAGTCTTAAAGGTGCCATAGGACCCTCTGTTGCTTTTTACTGTTTGTGAAGCACTCATGTACTATAGTGATAAGCACCAGAGAAAAGCCTATGAGGAATTTAATAATGCTGTCTTCATATGAGATTTTGAATAGTGTACAGTAAATAAGGCATGGGACCACATACTGATCAACAAAGAGAAAACAAAATATTGAATAGCTGCTTATCAAGTGAGAATCATCCATTCTGTGCACTGAAGGAGGCAGGGATGCTATAAAAAAATAGTATGTGATCATGTAATTAAATAATGTATCATAATGCATATACACAAAGGGCCAAGTTAAGGTTAATTTACGTAAGAGCCTTTGGTGAGGGACCTTGTCAAAGGCTTTCTGGAAATCTAAGTATACTATGTCCACTGGATCCCCCTTGTCCACATGTTTGTTGACCCCTTCAAAGGACTCTAATAGATTAGTAAGACATTATTTCCCTTTAGAGAAACCATGTTGACTATTGCTCAACAATTTATGTTCTTCAATGTGTCTGACAATTTTATTCTTTACTATTGTTTCGACTAATTTGCCCGGTACTGACATGTTTTACCCTGTTACTTCTACTACAGACAGTTCAGGGAGACTACTGTTGGCTCTGAGTAATAACTGATATAAAGTAGGGGTTTGGATGAAATGTTAATAAATTTAATTTTTTCTCTAGTGAAAACCACAGTATTCTTAGTTTTGGCTAGAAGGAGCCAGCTGTGAAAATTAAAATAAGCATTGAGTACAAATTTTGACATGAAGTAAACTTGTAAAGCTTTGCAGCAATTTAAATTGTGCTTCTGGACTTACCATCTTACAGAAAGGAGTACTTGTGGTACCTTAGAGACTAACAAATTTATTAGAGCATAAGCTTTCGTGGGCTACTGCCCACTTCTTCGGATGCATAGCCCACGGAAGCTTATGGTCTAATAAATTTGTTAGTCTCTAAGGTGCCACAAGTATCCCTGTTCTTTTTGCGGATACAGACTAACACGGCTGCTACTCTGCATCTTACAGAAATTCAGCTGAATACTAACAAGTTCTCTGCGCCTGTTTCATGTGTGTTTGACTATTACACAGATCTATGGATGAAAAGTTCTATGCAATTACTCAGTAATTATATTATTATTAAATACTTTGCAAGCAGACAGAGTGCCTTGGTGTTGAGTGCCTGAGTGTCTCAACATTACCTAGGAGAACAGGCTGCTTTGGATTGTTTGTCTCACTTCCTAGTCATAGTGAAATTAGCAGATCCTTACCTTCTGGAAAACAGTTATCAGGTTCTTTTACGAATTCAGCCAGCTCAGAGATCTGTTTCAGAAACTCCTCAGGATTTGTCAGATCCACTGTGCTGCCTTCAGAACAGCTGATGTCATCCAGGTGCTTTGCAAGAGAAGACAATGTATCATTTTTTTGTTTAAAGTAGTCACTGTGCTTTCAAATAAACTGAATGCTCTTCTTACTACATTCTGTTGCACACCAGAAGCAACTACAACAGTACAGTCATCATCAGAAGGGTGCCCTCTGGTTGTTGTGAAGGAAACTGCAGCCCCCTGCTCATTGGTAAGGGTGCTCTGAACACTGCAGCCCAGTTGGCTGGGGTTGGTTAATTTCAGCTGAGCTTCGCCTGTCTTGCCAGCCTGGATTTGAGCCGACAGGTTAGTGAAAGGGAGAGCCCAGAACCAGGGGGAAGAGAGCATTCACCTGACCTGAGCTTGGCACTGGAGGGAGCCAAGAAAGTAGATTTAAAAACAAAAATCTGCTAGCCGGACCCCCCCCACACCAGTTTCCCGGGTTTCATTTCTGAAAACAGCTGGGCAGGTAACCCCAGGCCAAGCCAGGGGAAGGAGTAAAGGGGAAACAAAGTCAAGCTAGCTCCATCTTTGATCCTGTAGTAAGGACTTCATCCCTGGAGGCACAGTGCCCCCCCTCCCTGCTGCATTGGGGCACGTGGCCCTGTCTCATCCCACCCCACCTTCCATCCTTGCGGCTCTCCTCACTGGCTAACCTGCCTCCCCTGCCCAGCCCGCTTCATTAGCCATCTTTCCCTGCATCACAGGGTGTGCTACCTACTATGGAACGGTGAGAAAGAACACATTTGGGTAAAAACAAGCCCTGGTTAATGTGCTGCTCTCTCCAAAGTGCGCCAGGCTTTAGCAAAGTATTTAATTAGCCTCCACAAACTTCTTTTCCTCACCTGCAGATTATAGTGATCTTAGCCCAAGAAGCCCTGGAATGCGATTCCTTCTGAGGACATGCTCAATTGAGACGTAATGACATTGACTTGGTATACAACAGAATGAATAAGAAGAGCATAGGATGGATTTTATTAACACTATTGAGCTGCTTGTGAATGATTTTGTGACTATACATATTGGTGACTTCTTTCTCTGAAAGTCACTGTAATTGGCAGTGAAAGTTGCTAGATTTGTCACTGGTCACTTTGACACTTATTTTCTCGCTAGGGAAACCAAAAAGTCACTAAATCTAGTGACAAAATAGCTAAGTTGGCAACATTCTGGTGGAATGAACTTTCTCCCCTGAAATATCTCCACATCAACTTAAAGCCAAGGCAAGATTTAAAGGTACTAGATTAATCACTGTAATAAAACTTGCATATGGGAATGATTCCAACTTTTCTTGAATTAAGTGCATATAGTTCTCAAACACAGACAGGCTTTAAAACATTTCACTAGTTAGAGCTGAAAACAATTAAAATCAGCACACTCCACCTGGGGAAAAAGAGAGCGAGAGAGAGACAAATAGAGAAATGAAAATACAGTATAGTTTATTCAGAGTCCTATTTGGTAGAGCTCTACACATTTCTGTTCAGAATGAAAGTACTGTAAAATGCCCTCGATAATTTACATGAATTAGAACATGTAATCACATAAAACATAATGTATTCTCCACTGGCATAGACTTCCTTGTATTCCAGCATATTTCACATTTCACACCACTAGAGAATAATTCATAACAAATTATTTATTCAGTGAATTCTGCGACTTTTTCTGTTTCCAAATTGCTGATGAACAATTTGTGATTTTCTTGAATATGTTCCTTATTCAAAATTATTCTCCAAAGACTTGTGTAAATAATCATGAGATTTAATTTTTTACTTTTTGTGAGCAATTCATTTAAAATATTTTGTATTTGAAATCTGAGCTGTTTTGATTGGACATATAGACAGCATTGTATGTGTCCACTCCCTGACTAGAGGAGTATAACCCTTAGATATTCAACTTGGAAAATTGTTTTTAAGATTACATATACAAAATTAATTTAATGTGTTTTGAAATTATACAGAAAAAAGACTGGAAACACCAGAATGGTCCCTGAAACCATTTTCTGGGACAAAACATTTTTGGTAATTCAGATGTCACGTAGACAATGTTAATTTTATAGGTAATGTTTCTGAATCAAAGGCAACTCAGAACCCAGTTTCTCTTCCTAATAAAGTTTTTAATTAATATTTATAAATACAGCATTTTGCCATTTCCATTCATAGAGATCCAACTATTCCACCCTTAACCAATGAGACAGAATACTTTAAGCTAACTAAAACTGAGCCAAGTGAATTTATCAGTCATGTTATGATGCAAATATTAATTAAAAATGGAACTATGATGAACACCTGCATGGCTAAGATATCTGAGGCCTTCCCAATACGCGAAGAAAGAGTTCTTGTGCTTTAAACACAAAATAGAATAATAAAGATAAAATTTATTGTACAACATTATTTTTGAGTCATTATCTTTATTAGATTCCAAAAAACTGAAACAGAACATACAGGAATTGGCCAATGTTGGTGATTTCATGTTAGGTAAGAACATGGTGTTACCTCTTTTTGTCCTTGTGAAGATTCATCCTTCCTTTGTTTACATATGTTAAACTCACTTAAGTCTTCAGAGAAAACCTCAGATCCTTTACTCCAAACTCCTGGACTTTTACATTGCTCTCCCCTCTGCCTCAGGTGGTTTTCCTGCTGAAGATAATCTAAGATGGGTTTATTTTATTTTCTCTTTTCTTTTTTGTGGCAGAGGGATAGCACACTTAATTTTAAAGTAGAACACTCCAAATGGAACACAAAGCACCTTGAACTGCTCACTTGTAGTCTTGGGGAAAAGTGGGAAAAGTTTGCCTTGGTTACCTAAAATAAATTAAGGCCTGATCCAAAGCCCACTGAAATCAATGGGAATCTTTGCATCAGAACCAAGTGAAGAACTCAGGATCTGAAGGGGAGATTTTAGATTCATAGTCAATCATGACTCCTGTGACGTTCCCACGGGTACCCAGGATTCTGAGGAACTTCACTACCAAATGCCCTTAGCAAGAGAAAGCCTTGTCAGTCCCTGCTGTGGGTCAGCTCACCAAGTCCACCGCCCATGGGCAACACACGCACTGCCCTCTACACCTATGCAGGCCCCACACTCGCTCTCTGGCTTAGCAATAGGCACCCTCCAACCCCCAAACCCTCCCAGTATCTCCCTGGAGTGTCCAGGCCCTGTTTCACTGTACACTTGCTGTATTCACATTTGCAGCTCCCAAAGATGCATTACACCCAAGATTTACCAGTTATACCTCAGATCACAACTCCATTTAAAATTCAGCACTTAGATACATTCATAGTGAAAACAAGTAAAAGTTTATTCAACAAAGTATAGAGCTTCAAGTGATAGCAAGCTGAAGTATTAGAAACAAATGGTTACATATAAAAGAAAATCATTACATGCGTTCTAGAACCTAGACTTACTGAACTAGTTACTTTCATATCTTATAGAGCAATGCCTACCCAAAGTCCTTCCAGAGTTTTACCACCAGACATGGCTGTGATCTGTTCATGAGACAAGTCTTGCTGTCAGATTGCCTCCGAGGGGAAAGATGCAGGGTATACCTCTGCACCGCCAAATATATCCCACTATCCACTGTTTTTTACTCATTAAAAGGATTCCCTGCTACTGTTTATTTTTCCCTGTAAATTTCCTCTTTTGAAGCTTTTGTAATCTCTTTATTAGCATTTGACTCAGTATACAAACAGGTACCCATTGTGAGACATACAATGCCCAATACACACATGACCAGACAGAGAGATAAATGCCATTACTTGCTGCGTGAAAGAAACATTCCTGAGGTATGTCACCGCTGGGTTACCTGCCTTGAGAACCTAATTTTCAGTATAGACACATAACTTCTTAACTATTATCAGCGCACACATTTTCCAGTGATTATGATGTCTAGAAATCTCACATGCCACCATTTAGTGAATCATTATGCATATAACTGACCCAAGGGATCCCTGTAAAACTCTAAAAACAACAAGGAGTCTGGTGGCACCTTAAAGACTAACAGATTTATTTGGGCATAAGCTTTCGTGAGTAAAAACCTCACTTCTTCGGATGCATAGAGTGAAAGTTACAGATGCAGGCATTATATACTGACACATGGAGAGCAGGGAGTTACTTCACAAGTGGAGAACCAGTGTCGACAGGGCCAATTCAATCAGGGTGGATGTAGTCCACTCCCAGTAATAGATGAGGAGGTGTCAATTCCAGGAGAGGAAAAGCTGCTTCTGTAGTGAGCCAGCCACTCCCAGTCCCTATTCAAGCCCAGATTAATGGTGTTGAATTTGCAAATGAATTTTAGTTCTGCTGTTTCTCTTTGAAGTCTGTTTCTGAAGTTTTTTTGTTCAATGATAGTGACTTTTAAATCTGTAATAGAATGACCAGGGAGATTGAAGTGTTCACTTACTGGCTTGTGTATGTTACCATTCCTGATATCCGATTTGTGTCCATTTATTCTTTTGACTCATAGACTCATAGACTTTAAGGTCAGAAGGGACCATTATGATCATCTGGTCTGACCCCCTGCATGCTGCAGGCCATAAAACCGTCCCTACCCCTTCCCTGGACTCTGCTGTTGAAGTCCCCAATCCTGCTTTAGGTGACTTCAATCGGCAGAAACCCTCCTGCTAGAGATCCCTGCCCTATGCTGCGGAGGAAGGCGAAAAACCTCCAGAGGCTCAGCCAATCTGCCCTGGAGGAAAATTCCTTCCCGACCCCAAATATGGCGATCAGTAAGACCCCGAGCATATAGGCAAGAGTCTCCAGCCTGACCCCTGTCAGCCATTATACAATTTACCTACCATTGCTTGGTTTTCCTTGACTACTATGTTTTACCATTAAACCATTCCCTCCATAAATTTATCTAACTTAATCTTAAAACCAGACAGGTCCGTCGCCCCCACCGTTTCCCTCGGAAGGCCGTTCCAATATTTCACCCCTCTGACGGTCAGAAACCTTTGTCTAATTTCAAGCCTGAACCTCCCCACGGCCAGTTTATATCCATTCGTTCTCGTATCCACATTAGTACTAAGCTGGAATAATTCTTCTCCCTCCCTCGTATTAATCCCTCTAATATATTTAAAGATAGCAATCATATCCCCCCTCAGCCTTCGCTTTGTCAGACTAAACAACCCAAGCTCCTCTAGTCTCTTTTCATACGACAGGTTTTCCATTCCTCTGATCATCCTAGTGGCCCTTCTCTGCACCCGTTCCAGTTTGAGTTCATCTTTTTTAAACATGGAAGACCAGAACTGCACATCGTACTCCAAATGAGGTCTCACCAGCGCCTTGTACAACGGAAGCAGGACCTCCTTATCCCTACTAGATATACCTCGCCTAATGCATCCCAAATGCATTTTGCGGAGGGACTGTCCGGTTTGGCCAATGTACATGGCAGAGGGGCATTGTTGGCACATGATGGCATATATGACATTAGTGGATGTGCAGGTGAATGAGCCCCTGATGGTGTGGCTGATGTGGGTTTGGAGTAAAACAAGACTCCTTGTTGTTTTTGTAGATACAGACTAACATGGCTACCCCCTGATACTGTAAAACTCTATGAGCCACCCATACCCTCTGCCGGTTGGCATCCAGACATCCCTATGGATCACAACTCCATACTTAAAGGGGAACTGCAAATATTCAGACAAACTTAAAAATGTGTTTCTATGCACCATAATATAATAAATATAGATTCATAGATTCTAGGACTGGAAGGGACCTTGAGAGGTCATCGAGTCCAGTCCCCTGCCCTCATGGCAGTACCAAATACTGTCTAGACCATCCCTGATAGACATTTATCTAACCTACTCTTAAATATCTCCAGAGATGGAGATTCCACAACCTCCCTAGGCAGTCCATTCCAATGTTTAACCATCCTGACAGTTAGAAACTTTTTCCTAATGTCCAGCCTAAACCTCCCTTGCTGCAATTTAAGCCCATTGCTTCCTGTTCTATTCTTAGAGGCTAAGGTGAACAAGTTTTCTCCCTCCTCCTTATGAAACCCTTTTAGATACCTGAAAACTGCTATCATGTCCCCTCTCAGTCTTCTCTTTTCCAAACTAAACAAGCCCAATTCTTTCAGCCTTCCTTCATAGGTCATGTTCTCAAGACCTTTAATCATTCTTGTTGCTCTTCTCTGGAACCTCTCCAATTTCTCCACATCTTTCTTGAAATGCGGTGCCCAGAACTGGACACAATACTCCAGTTGAGGCCTAACCAGCGCAGAGTAGAGCAGAAGAATGAATTCTCATGTCTTGCTCACAACACACCTGTTAATACAACCCAGAATCACGTTTGCTATTTTTGCAACAGCATCACACTGTTGACTCATATTTAGCTTGTGGTCCACTATAACCCCTAGATCCCTTTCTGCCGTACTCCTTCCTAGACACTCTCTTCCCATTCTGTATGTGTGAAACTGATTGTTCCTTCCTAAGTGGAGCACTTTGCATTTGTCTTTTTTAAACTTCATCCTGTTTACCTCAGACCATTTCTCCAATTTGTCCAGATCATTTTGAATTATGACCCTGTCCTCCAAAGCAGTTGCAATCCCTCCCAGTTTGGTATCATCTGCAAACTTAATAAGCATACTTTCTATGCCAATATCTAAGTCGTTAATGAAGATATTGAACAGAGCCGGTCCCAAAACAGACCCCTGCGGAACCCCACTTGTTATGCCTTTCCAGCAGGATTGGGAACCATTGATAACAACTCTCTGAGTACGGTTATCCAGCCAGTTATGCACCCACCTTATAGTAGCCCCATCTAAATTGTATTTGCCTAGTTTATCGATAAGAATATCATGCGAGACCGTATCAAATGCCTTACTAAAGTCTAGGTATACCACATCCACAGCTTCTCCCTTATCCACAAGACTCGTTATCCTATCAAAGAAAGCTATCAGATTGGTTTGACATGATTTGTTCTTTACAAATCCATGCTGGCTATTCCCTATCACCTTACCACCTTCCAAGTGTTTGCAAATGATTTCCGTAATTACTTGCTCCATTATCTTCCCTGGCACAGAAGTTAAACTAACTGGTCTGTAGTTTCCTGGGTTGTTTTTATTTCCCTTTTTATAGATGGGCACTATATTTGACCTTTTCCAGTCTTCTGGAATCTCTCCCATCTCCCATGATTTTCCAAAGATAATAGCTAGAGGCTCAGATACCTCCTCTAGTAGCTCCTTGAGTATTCTAGGATGCATTTCATCAGGCCCTGGTGACTTGCAGGCATCTAACTTTTCTAAGTGATTTTTAACTTGTTCTTTTTTTATTTTATCTGCTAAACTTACCACCTTCCCATTAGCATTCACTATGTTAGGCATTCCTTCAGACTTCTCGGTGAAGACCGAAACAAAGAAGTCATTGAGCATCTCTGCTATTTCCAAGTTTCCTGTTACTATTTCTCCCTCTTCACTGAGCACTGGGCCTATCCTGTCTTTGGTCTTCCTCTTGCTTCTAATGTATTGATAAAAAGTCTTCTTGTTTCCCTTTATTCCTGTAGCTATTTTGAGCTCATTTTGTGCCTTTGTCTTTCTAATATTGCCCCTGCATTCCTGTGTTGTTTGCTTATATTCATCCTTTGTAATCTGTCCTAGTTTCCATTTTTTATATGACTCCTTTTTAGTTTTTTAGATCATGCAAGATCTCGTGGTTAAGCCAAGGTGGTCTTTTGCCACATTTTCTATCTTTCCTAACCAGTGGAATAGCTTGCTTTTGGGCCCTTAACAGTGTCTCTTTGAAAAACTGCCAACTCTCCTCAGTTGTTTTTCCCCTCAATCTTGATTTCCATTATTTCCAACTTTGAAAGATTCCATTCCATTACATTCCATTCTTAACCCATCCATCTTTTTGATGAGATGACAGAAGAGAAAGAGAGATCTCCTTGTTACGAGTTCACAGCTTGAGCCCTTGACATTATTTCCTCTCTACCTGGTTACCGATGCCAAACATAGATTTCAAGGTCAGAATGGCCCAATGTGATCATCTAGTATAAATTCGTCCATAACTCGGGCAGAAGAATTTCACCCAGTAATTCCTGCATCAAGCCCAGCAACTTGTGATCCAATCTTGACTTAAAGACTCCAAGTGATGGAGAATTTACCTAATCCTTGGTAAATTCTTCTAACGGTTGATCACCCTAACTTTAAAAATTCTAAACCTTATTTCCAGTTGGAACTTTTTTAACTTAAACTTCCTGCAGCTGGATCACGATTTGCTAAATTAAAAACCCCATTAGTATCAAACATATTCTCCCTGTATATGCTTCTTACCTGTTTAGAGAACTCAGTTTCTGAGAATGTGGTTGGCTTATCATCATCTTCTTCATAATGTTCACTATCAGAATCTGCCTCAGCAATAGGGACACAGACAAACATGTTAGGGTTGGTGATAAAATCTTCAAGAATGCTAACTGAGCATTTGTCCCCATTTTTCTCAGTCCCATTGTTACTGTGATTTTCTTTACAATTTTTCCCTTCTTTCCGAGCCTTCAAACATGTGTTCTTGGCAGCCAATTTCTTTTTCTTTTTGGCAGCTTTCTTTGGATGCTGGCACTGTCCACAACAGTAATCCCATGTTGCGTGTTTCACCAGGTAAAGTCCCCTGTGGATCCGAGCAAATGCAATCTTAAGATTGTTCATCTCTCCATCATCTTCGGGTGCTTGGAGGTTGTCAGCACTGAAGGAGTTCAGCAGTAGTGCAATGAACAGGTTGAGAACCTGAAAATAATTGAAATAAGAAGAAAATCATGGCAATATAATTTTGAAATGTAAATAATGGCTTGAAGATTAGCCAGTTTCTAAACAATTTTTTCTTAATGCACCAACCTTAACAAGACAAAATGAAATGATTGTTTAGCAAATTATTTTTCATGCAGCATATTTGGCTCTCACAAATGTATATGTTTCCATGATCCTCAAAAGAAAAAAAAGTAGATTTTGTGTAGCATAAAATGATGACCTTATTGCCAATACAGGGATATGTATAAAAATCACACAATTTAACTGAAACATGAAAAAGAGTAATAAAAAAATTGGTGTATCACAGTACTCCATCAATCCCACAAGGAGGAGACAATTATATAAAATTACAGATACACTAATTACCGGGGTGCTGTTCCTTTAACAGGACAATATTGTTAAAACAGTGTTGGAGGGATTTGTGCAATAGAGCTATCAGCCTGGATTGTAGGGTAAAGGCACAGTCTGGGCCTAGTACAGGATAATGAAGGTCTGATACTAGTCTCACAACAATTTTACCTAGGTGTAATTACACCAGACCTGAGTGGAGCTCCTTCTGATTTGCATGGATATGAGATCAGAATCAGGCTCAGTGTGTCTATCAACTTTGTAGCATTGTAATGAAGAATATTCTAGGACTTACTCCCCTTAGGCAGAGTCAATTTGATTGCAGGCGGCACTATAAAATGTATATCCAGTTAGCTGATGAATATATTGCTCCAAATATAGTGGTGGAGATGGTTGAATCAGCAGTTATAGAATCATGGTTTTTCCTCCAGGGTTTTCCAGAGGAGGGGGCCAGAAATTTGGGAGGAAAACCTATTTCTATATTCATTTTAAGATAAAAGGGGGATGAAATGGGTACTTACCTTAAAGTAACTGTGGTTTTTTGAGATGAGCTGTTTATATACATTCCACGGATGGTGTGCACATGCCCTTTGCACTCAAGTCTAGATTCTTTTGGCCTGCAGTGCCCATTGGGGGTCACACCTGTGCTCTTAGTGTTCTCATGCCTCCAAATGAGGGCATAAAGTGTGGGGCGACCCGAACTGCCCCTCAATTCCTTTGCCAATACAGAATCCTAATGTTATAAGACTGTTGTAGCAGGGAAGGTGGGAGAGGAAAAAATGGAAACACTATTCTGATCTTGTCTCTAATCATTAAGGTAATGTCTAACTATTTACAAAGAATGATACAGCCACACAGTGAGTGAAAAGACTCAGATATTGCAGGGTTCTGACTCTAAGCCAGGGGTGGCGAGAAGGAACTGAGTGGTGCTTGGTGTCACTCTGCCCTTTATGCCCTTCGCTTGGAGGCACAAAGACACTCAGGGTGCAGGCATGGTCCCAACAGACACTGCTGGCCAAAAGAATCTGAACTTGACTGCACGGGGCATGGGCACACTGTCAACGGAATGTATACAGACAAGCCCTGGAAGCTGCAGTATGGGTTTGAAGGGAGATTTTTTAAAATGAGATTCTTGAAAAAAGATGTTGAAACAAAAGGGAATTTCATTTATGAAGGTCTGACTAAAAGCTCACTGAATTCAACAGATGTCTTTCCATTGATTTCAGGTTTGGGTCAGGTTTTAGAGAAGTCTGAGCAAATCGAGAGAACAGAGAAGTAAAATTCCTTTAAAGTCATTTGGTAAGCCTTGAATTACAGCTCTGGCAGAATGTTTTGCGTTAAAATCCTGGTGCAGATCTGGTGCTACCGATATTTTAAGAAGCTCCCACAAACATTTTCTTCTTTGGCCTCATGTCTCAGGAATATGTGGGTGGGGCTCAGAGTGGAGGGGTAATGGAGTGGTGGATCTATACATTTGTCATCCCATTTAGACAAATATGGATTTTTTCATAACCAGGCACTCATCCTGTGGGCCAAAGGAACATTGTTATCCTCATTTTACAGATGGGGAAACTCTGTTTGGGTTTGTTTACAGATGGGGAGGCACAGAGATGGAGTGACTTTGTTAAGTCCACACAATGAGATAGTGGGAGAGCAAAAAATAGAACCCAAAAATCTAACAACATGCTCCTGTGAAACATCACTTGTAAAACAGGTAAGACGTCAGGAACAAAATAGAGGATCAGGAGACATTCAACATGTGGGAGTGGGGGAGGGCAACCACCTTCCCACTGCTAGATCTGGTGGTTACCTAGTGAAACTGTATGAGATTTTGACCTCAAAGGGAATTGCCCCCAACAGTGCATCCCCAGTAAATGTCTTCAGCAAAGGGAGGATGGGGACTCTAGAAGACCAGACTGAGAAATTTCCCCAAGGTCAGGACAGACACTGAAAGGACTAGAAGAGAATTCCTTAGGGAACTGTGTCCACCTGATTCTGACATCTCTGCGGGGAACTTTCTCTGCAAAGGTAAGAAGTTGTGGAAGGTGAGATGCTATTGACTAGGAAGGGACAAAGAGTGATTAGTTTATGATGTTAGTGAATTCCCAGCTGAGCTTTTGTAAGCTAAATGTGATATGTATATGGGGCCTGATTTTTTTATAAATGTGCAGACTGAAAACCATGCCAACTTAAAATTTCACAGCGACTCCAGTGATATAACTCAGATCCTCTTATTCTACAATGACAGATGCCACTGAAGTTAAAACTGAATCTCTGTAATCAGTAAGGGACCAAAGACACACAGATGATGAGTTCTTGATTTCATTCAGTAAATCCACACCATCCTGTTCATTATAGTACTGCCCTTCTATAGCACCTTTCATCTCAGGCTCTCAAAGCTCTTGAGAAACATTAATTCATCTTCCAACATCCCAGTGAGCTACAGGGACAGTAAATATCATTCCCATTTTACAGTTAGGGAAACCAAGGGAGATAGAGATTAGGTGACATTGGGCAAGATACAGTGTGAATCAGTGATTAAGCTAGAAATAGAATCCAAATCTCCTGCCTCCTTGCCTTCATTCACTACTAAATCACAATCACAAGATGTGTTGGGTAGGGTGGCGGCAGTGGTATAGGGATTTGGAGTAGCAGGATATGCTGGGGGACAGGCCGGGACACAATGGAAGGGTTCTGTGTTTTGTGCAGTGAGAAGGGAACACCCATAATTGGAACATCAGGGAATGCTGCAAGACTAGTTTGGTTTAGTATCACTGGACTTGTATACACGAACAGTTAGTTCACATCAAGCTGGGGTGTAAATCTACCCCACATTAGGTTGCTGCTCTTTAAGTGTCCTGTGGACCATGTAACTGCATACTAAAAGGTCCATAGTGAGCTTTGATCTAACCTGCTTTGAAACAGACTAAATGTTCTTGTAAACAAGTCCACTGACTCTACTTCTGTGACTTTCCCCAAACTCTCCCCTGATAAAGTGCCAGTTCTGGGTGAAACTTTGATTCAGGAAACCCAGCAGCAGAGGAAGAGCAACAGGATTCAGGTATAAACCCTCTTTCAAAGAGGTTGGCAGGTTCAGGCCAACTACTGGCAGCTAGTCTCCTAGGGTGGTTGTCCCAGTGTCCAACTACTTCACTGTTTGTGGACTGTTCGGTTCTTTTGTCATAAGATCAAGGTGGTAGGAGTCCATGATCATTTATGATGCTTCGTATTGGACAAGACAGTTATCCCCAGATGGCTACCCCTTCTCCTGCCACATAAAGTTTTTGAAAGCTTTAAATTGTTTTGTTTTATTGCACTAAGCTTCTTACTATAAGAGATGACTGCCAGCTCCAACCTACAATTTTAAAATAACACATATGATTAGAATCTTTGGTCCTGGGACACTTATCATTTGCACCAGTGTAACTCTGTTAACTCAGATTGAGGTACTCCGGATTTATACTGGTGTAAGCAAGAGAAGAATTGGATCTTGTACCCCATGAGTCTTTTACTGTATATAGTTAATTTTGCATTGTGTTTTGAAATATGAGACTGTGTGGGGGGAGTGCCATGTAAACATCACAAGCTGATGTTTTTGATTAACTCTGAATGTCCTGGGTTTGTAATGTTTGTTTTAGGAGTAATTACAAACATCCCTGTAATGTTTGGTGCCCTTAAGCTACTCTTATGTGCTTTCAACCTTAACTCCAAATGAACTTAATTTTTGTGTGGGAATAATAAAAATAATCAAATCTTAATTTAAAAAAAAAAGATTCCACTGATATGCAGAAAGCAAGTTGGCAATGAAAATGTCATCTCAGAGTTAATGGGCCAGCATTTCCTTTTATGTATGCTACTTATACAGTAGTGTAATTACACTGATTTCCATGTAGTTACTCCTGATTTAGCCTAGTGTAAAAGAGAGGAGAAGTAGAACCAATGTCTGGCATCTAAAGAGACCTGAATTATGAGCCTGCATTGAGCTATGTACTGGCAGAATTCTGATTTCAGTGTCGCTACATATGGGTCCAGGGGCTGATTGCAAAGAACGTGGTGCAGACACAAGTTTTGATAATCATACGCTTAGTGATAATTTACACCAAACTCCTGATAAGAAAATAAATTCTTGCCAGTATTTTTTTTCCTGTTAGAAAATTATTCCTCCCTGGAATGAACACAATGAATGGTGAAAGACAAATGGGATTTTCTAGAGCACAACATAGTGTGACATCTTTACCAATCTTTTGGGGACTTACCACTGAGTGATAAAAAGACAAGTCAGTATATCGTATACTACATATGCAATAAGAACAGAAAAATAGCTGGAAACTCACCACTAGGTTTCCTATCACCATGACGAGCAAGAAGACTAGAAGGCATAATGGTTTATCAGCTACCACCATACAACCCCACATGGTCTCAATCCATTCTCCACACAGAATTCGGAATATAATAAGGAATGAGTGGAAAAAATCCATAAAATGCCAACGTGGCTTGCAATCCTCAGATATTTTATAGCATTTTTCATCATATTTTTTAACATATTGTTCCCCAAAAAGTTGCATTCCTACCACGGCAAAAATAAAGACTATGATCGCCAGAACCAGGGTGAGGTTACCCAGGGCACCCACTGAGTTACCAATGATTTTAATGAGGGTATTTAAAGTTGGCCAGGACTTTGCCAGCTTGAAGACTCTCAGCTGTGTAAAAAATAAAACATAGCATTAGATAACAGAAGATTAGATATTCCTCAGATTGCATTGTTTAAAAAATAGTTAAAAACATTATATATACATTTTAAACTATTCAAACACTGTGAAATGTAGTGTATTTTAAAGTCTATATATGATCAATGCAATATAGACATACTGATCTGTATATGTGTTATATCACTATCCCCCGCTCTTTATCTGTTTGTGTCTTTTTGCTCCAGGGTAATGACTGTTTCTTAATAGCTTTATAGAGTCCAGCACAATGAGGCCCCAATCCTGGTTGTTGTCTTTGCACACTTCCATAACATAAATGATTATTATTACCCCTACTAATCATTTATTACCAACTTGTAATTTGAATGTCTCAGGAAATAATCTTGGGGGACAGCATATTGGCAGATTTCATTCTTCCAAAATTTCCATGTCTCCTGGAAACAAAACTTTAATAACCTTCCTGATTAACCTCATTTGTACTTGATTTGCATTTACAATAATCAAACTTTTATATACAAATGGTCTAAATTTTAGACCCACAACTCTAAGTTAATAGGAGTTATGGTTGTTCAGCACCTCTAGAAACCAGGCCAAGTACCTATCTTGAGTTTTGTTTGCCATCCATCACCATAGTATACAAGGCACATAACCAGCAAAACACCTTAAGCATATGCTTAATTTTGAACATGTGAATAGTCCTATTGATGCCAAAGTTTCTAGCTAAAAAAAAGACTGATCTATATTATATGGCTAGATAAACCAGCCACCTCTCTAAAACTCAGGCTAGTAAATGTGCCTAGCAATTATATAATATAAATAATACCTATTATAATTTTTTTCCATCTCCAGCTCTGCTTCTTCTTTCTCAGTCTCTCTGCTTTTGCTTTTCATTCTGTCTATCCTCTGCTCCAGCTTTCACTATATATTAATGTTGGGGGGGTTTTCTACCTCCTTCACTCCAAACGTTTTTAACCATCTCCAAGTGAAATACAAATGCTGTATTAGTTTCAGTCAAATCCAAATGGGTTTGAAATCTGGCAAAATGTCTTTCCTATTTCTAGTACTGAGGCTTTACAAATTAATTTTCCTTGCACTGAATGGGGGGCACTGACATCCTCTCTATTATATTCATGCAAAAGGTTTTATGAGATTGAATCAGTATGAGACATTACCAGTCTGAAAGAACGTAAAATTGATAGCATTCTTCTTTTTCCGCTTTTAGGTAGAAAGTCAATTAATTCAATTAAGCTGATGGTGACAATTAAGCTGTCAAAAATATTCCAGCGCTGCTGAAAATAGTAATAAGGATCTAGAGCAATGATTTTCAAGATCATTTCTGCAGTAAAAATGCCAGTAAAGACCTGTGACAAAGAAAGAGTAAGTCATGTCAGCTAAAAGGGTACCATAAGCACATCTTCTCTTTAGACTACCTTCCTTTAAATATAGTAGCATAGCTATAGATAGGTCAATGAAATCTGAACAGCAGATCCTACGTTTATCATGTATTCATATAATGCATTGTCAATAAAAACTCTAAGCTTTTCTGCTGCATTCTAAAGGATGTTTAGAATGTCTGAAAACCAAAAGTAACAATATCCGTGAAGTTAACGAAAGAAAGAAAGAAAAAGAAAGAAGGAAAGAAAGAAAGAAAAGCTTTCTTTCTTATAAGCATTCTTTGTATTCTGGGTAGAAATATCCATAAATTAATTCTTGATATAGAATGTGAGAATTCACTTACCATGTTGCCTACGCAAAGCATGAATTTAAATGGGCGTGTCATGTTATGGTGCTCTAGTGCCATGAAGATAGTATTCACCACAATGCAAACAGTGATAGCGAGGTCAGTAAATGGATCCGTTACTAAAATTGTCACTTTGTTCTTGAGTCTCAACCATAGTGGACAACAGTCCCATACAAGATACTTTAGGGCAAAATCTTTCAAGCATGGAGGGAATTTCTGTTGTGATTCTTCAAGTTCTTAATGACAAACAAAAAACAAAGCAATAACCAAGTAATCAGTGCTGAGAAGAAGTGGCAAAAGAAGAACTGCAACTAATGAAAGCACAGGAAAAACCCCCAAATTCCATCACTTCACAAGTGATCAGGGAACTCTTCTTGATACTTTCTGAAATTATATCACTCATTTTCTATAGTAGGCACTCCCTCACTCTGCAGTCATTTTAAATACCCTTCCTAGACCAACGAATTAGTATTTAAACTCATTCTCTTCAGATAAGATCTGATTCAAAACCCACTGAACTTCTGTAGGCTTTGGATCAGGCCTTTATTCGTCAGATATACATTCCTATTGTCAACACCATTAGAAAATATGACTGGGGTAAAACCTTGCTCCAGATGCACCAAGGAATATAAAACTTTAAACTACTTTTGTGCTTTCTCCCCCACTTACATGTCATAAATCTTGTGTGCAACATCACCAATGACCATGCTGCATGCAATAAATAGCTCTGAGATTGATTAATGCTGAAGTGAAATGCCTGTACTACACTTAAATTTTATTAGATCCACTTCACCTGATATCACACCTGAATCTTAGGAAAGTTTTAGATTCACTTAAAGCCAAATCTCACTAGAGGCAAAACTCAGTACATACACATAGGTAACATTTATTAGGTTCCAAATTGTCAGTGGATCTTGACAATGCTGGTTGAAACTGTAAGTAAGGTTAACAGCTATTTTCAAGGATCTGAGAGTGATGAAAAAAGTGGTGTGAGTCTTCCATCTGGTGTATAGCATTCATTTGACTAAAATAATGTAATTTACATTTTTTGGGGGAAGACTGGGCAGCAAGTGTATTACCTCTGCAGTAAATGATCATTCTGGATACTCATATATCATTTATAGTAGTCGCTGACCGCCTGAGCTGTTGCATAGGTATAATTCGTAAAATCATGTATGTAAAAAAAGATGAAAATGGCTGAGAACTTAAAAACTAGACAAGTGATGATTGAACCTGGTGGTATTCCAAACAAAAAGAGTTCTCAACCATGCTTGTAGCTGTTTCCATTGTTCCACACTGACTCCACAGACATTCTAGGCTTCAGAATCACATTTGGGGTTATTGTGTGTGCTAGTTGTGTTATTGGGTGGGTGGTTCTGTTCATCTCTGTGTGTGCTGTATTGTGCTGGGAGAGTTTTGTGGATTTGTGTGGGTGGTAGTCAGGCACACAGGTTTGGTAGCTGGGCCAAGTAATCCGCCATCTGTGCAATCTCCCTCATAGCACCAATGAAATTATTGAATGTAAACTAGCTGTAAAGTAAGGGTGATTGTTTGAATTACCTCTGATATCACAATGGTCTAGGACTCTTGGCATGGCATAGATACATAGATACTGTAGCCAAACACAGCATGGATATAATTCATAAAGTCAAAATGACTGAAAACTTCAAAAGTTTATAGCAAGAGACCGCAAAACCCAGTGATGATTCAACCTGGTGATATTCTGAACAAAAAAGACTTCTCAGCCATGCTCACACTGACTTTATAGATATTCTAGGCTTCAGAGTAACAAACAGAATGACATGCTTGGGATTTTATTATAGAGATTACACACACCAACAAAACAAACAAAAACAATAACCAACAAAACCCTATGTCATGCTGATGTCATGCTAGGAGTCTACTACAGGCCACCTAACCAGGTGGAAGAGGTGGATGAGGCTTTTTTTAAGCAACTAACAAAATCATCCAAAGCCCAAGATTTGGTGCTGATGGGGGACTTCAACTATCCGGACATATGTTGGGAAAATAACACAGCGGGGCACAGACTATCCAACAAATTCTTGGACTGCATTGCAGACAACTTTTTATTTCAGAAGGTTGAAAAAGCTACTAGGGGGGAAGCTGTTCTAGACTTGATTTTAACAAATAGGGAGGAACTCATTGAGAATTTGAAAGTAGAAGGCAGCCTGGATGAAAGTAATCATGAAATCATAGAGTTTGCAATTCTAAGGAAGGGTAGAAGGGAGAACCACAAAATAGAGACAATGGATTTCAGGAAGGCAGATTTTGGTAAGCTCAGAGAGCTGATAGGTAAGGTCCCATGGGAATCAAGACTGAGGGGAAAAACTACTGAGGAGAGTTGGCAGTTTTTCAAAGAGACACTATTAAGGGCCCAAAAGCAAGCTATTCCGCTGGTTAGGAAAGATAGAAAATGTGGCAAAAGATCACCTTGGCTTAACCACGAGATCTTGCATGATCTAAAAAATAAAAAGGAGTCATATAAAAAATGGAAACTAGGACAGATTACAAAGGATGAATATAGGCAAACAACACAGGAATGCAGGGGCAAGATTAGAAAGGCAAAGGCACAAAATGAGCTCAAACTAGCTACAGGAATAAAGGGAAGCAAGAAGACTTTTTATCAATACATTAAAAGCAAGAGGAAGATCAAAGACAGGGTAGGCCCACTGCTTAGTGAAGAGGGAGAAACAGTAACAGGAAACTTGGAAATGGCAGAGATGCTTAATGACTTCTTTGTTTCGGTCTTCACCGAGAAGTCTGAAGGAATGCCTAACATAGTGAATGCTAATGGGAAGGGGGTAGGTTTATCAGATAAAATAAAAAAGAACAAGTTAAAAATCACTTAGAAATGTTAGATGCCTGCAAGTCACCAGGGCCTGATGAAATGCATCCTAGAATACTCAAGGAGCTACTAGAGGAGGTTTCTGAGCCTCTAGCTATTATCTTTGGAAAATCATGGGAGACGGGAGAGATTCCAGAAGACTGGAAAAGGGCAAATATAGTGCCCATCTATAAAAAGGGAAATAAAAACAACCCAGGAAACTACAGACCGGTTAGTTTAACTTCTATGCCAGGGAAGATAATGGAGCAAGTAATTAAGGAAATCATTTGCAAACACTTGGAAGGTGGTAAGGTGATAGGGAACAGCCAGCATGGATTTGTGAAGAACAAATCATGTCAAACCAATCTGATAGCTTTCTTTGATAGGATAATGAGCCTTGTGGATAAGGGAGAAGCTGTGGATGTGGTATACCTAGACTTTAGTAAGGCATTTGATACAGTCTCGCATGATATTCTTATCGATAAACTAGGCAAATACAATTTAGATGGGGCTACTATAAGGTGGGTGCATAACTGGCTGGATAACCGTACTCAGAGAGTTGTTATTAATGGTTCCCAATCCTGCTGGAAAGGCATAACGAGTGGGGTACCGCAGGGGTCTGTTTTGGGACCAGCTCTGTTCAATATCTTCATCAACGACTTAGATATTGGCATAGAAAGTACACTTATTAAGTTTGCGGATGATACCAAACTGGGAGGGATTGCAACCGCTTTGGAGGACAGGGTCATAATTCAAAATGATCTGGACAAATTGGAGAAATGGTCTGAGTTAAATAGGATGAAGTTTAACAAAGACAAATGCAAAGTGCTCCACTTAGGAAGAAAAAATCAGTTTCACACATATAGAATGGGAAGAGACTGTCTAGGAAGGAGTACGGCAGAAGGGGATCTAGGGGTTATAGTGGACCACAAGCTAAATATGAGTCAACAGTGTGATGCTGTTGCAAAAAAAGCAAACATGATTCTGGGGATGTATTAACAAGTGTGTTGTGAGCAAGATACGAGAAGTCATTCTTCCGCTCTACTCTGCGCTGGTTAGGCCTCAGCTGGAGTATTGTGTCCAGTTCTGGGCACCGCATTTTAAAAAAGATGTGGAGAAATTGGAAAGGGTCCAGAGAAGAGCAACAAGAATGATTAAAGGTCTTGAGAACATGACCTATGAAGGAAGACTGAAAGAATTGGGTTTGTTTAGTTTGGAAAAGAGAAGACTGAGAGGGGACATGATAGCAGTTTTCAGGTATTGAAAAGGGTTTCATAAGGAGGAGGGAGAAAACTTGTTCACCTTAGCCTCTAAGGATAGAGCAAGAAGCAATGGGTTTAAACTGCAGCAAGGGAGGTCTAGGTTGGATATTAGGAAAAAGTTCCTAACTGTCAGGGTGGTTAAACACTGGAATAAATTGCCTAGGGAGGTTGTGGAATCTCCATCTCTGGAGATATTTAAGAGTAGGTTAGATAAATGTCTATCAGGGATGGTCTAGACAGTATTTGGTCCTGCCATGCAGGCAGGGGACTGGACTCGATGACCTCTCGAGGTCCCTTCCAGTCCTAGAATCTATGAATCTATTAATCTATATTTAAAAAGCATTATTAAAGCATCTGAGTGCTTCACAAACAATTGATTTTCACAAGATGAGGAGCTATTATTATCCACTATTTACAGGTGGGACAAAGACCAAAAAGCACATATGTTGTTGTATATACAGAGACATAGAGGTTTGGCTCCTGGATGGAAGTTCCATCATTTGGAACTTTGGGGTGGGGGGATTGAATTTGAAGGATGTTCATTTGGTTACTGGGGTCAGAAGGAGCAAGATCACAGTGAGGGCATAGAGCTAGACTGTGGTCAGGCAAGGAAGCACACAGCCAGACTCCTATAAGATTAGGTTTTCCTTGGTGGAGTAAGAAACACGACAATTTTGAAGGTTATTGTTATGTTTGTTATGTTTAGTCTGGTGAAATAAAAGGGTAGTGGTTTTTCAAAACCAAAAGTTGGAGGTATAGTCAACTGGGGGATTCTGAAGAGACCTGCAGGTCCCCTGAAATACAGGGATCACCTGATATTTACAGGCAAATGTCTAAGAGGGAGATTAGAGGGATAAAAGCATAGGTGCGGGAACTAGAGTTTACAGTTTGGTTGAATGGCTCTCAGCATGCCCACTATACAAATTGTTCCAGCACCCCTGGGTGAAAGGCCAACCTAGAGACGCTGATGTTGAACAAAGTATGCCAGGGAAGGGACAGGTCGTGACAGTTGCTTTGCAGGTACTGCTTCAAATTTTCACCTCTCCCAATGCTTTTGTTAATGTTATTTATTTACTATTTCCGATAACCTATCAAAAAGTGATTTAAAAGACTGGCAGAACAACGGAGGGAATATAATGCCTCATGTAGTGGGGGAGAGCCACTATATTTCAAGCTCTTGCTAATGCTACAGTATGACAACTAACAAAGAATGGGTACAAAATTGTTACAAATACACTCAGCCCAGTCAGTTGGAAATTACTCCTAAACTCCAGGCCACCTTTCTTATCCCCACACCTGTTTTTTTCATATAGCCTACATAGCCCCTACCAAATTTCAAATCTCTATTCAAAGAATGGGGGGGAACAAGAGCTTCTCAAATAAAAGGTTACCAGAATTTTTTAACATGGGCAAACCAAAAGGTTTTTTCCCTAACCTTTTTTTCAGAAATAGCTAAACTGTTACAGCTGAAATTTTCCAAAATTGATCAGTCTGAGGTAGACACCCAGCATATAAGATTTCAGCCCAAAAGATTAATGTTTGGCAAAGTTATAAGCAGCTGGAACAGAATCTTATAATGAGATGTGTCAGGTAACCTTAATAATAGGTGACACTAGCAGATCCATCTATAATTATGTATAAAAACTAAATTAAAAGAATTTTAAGGTGGCAAAGTCAAGCACTGAAAAGTCTGGAAACGACAGAATTAATTTTGCCTGTGCAATCTTTATTTGGTTCCCTTGATCATGTGCCTATGATAGTCTTTCCCAATATCACAGACTATGGCAAAATCAAGAATAGAACTCAGCTCTCTTGTATCCAGCTCCAGTGCCTTAAACACGAGAGAACGACCTTTCTCCTTCTGCTACCCCTATCTCATTCACTGTCCATCCTGTGCACTGAATGAGGTGAGAGTCCTGTAGAATAAAAAGTCTAATTATGTAATTAAAGACTGTTTTATAACACATATTCACAAGGGAGCCAAATTAAGGCTGCATAGGCAACATTAATTCTGGAATTTCCTAACTATAGCATCTACAAAGGCTCTATTAACAACTTTAAATTTTTGCTGTTGACATTTTGATGACATTCTGATCTTTCACATCAACATATGCTTAGGTCTGAATAAAAAAATGATGAGAAATGACTTACCTTCCAGGACACTGGTAATGATACTGATTGCACTTGCTGCCCTTTGTCTTTGAAGTGGCTCATTAAAATAATCCACTGACAGACGAGGGGCCAAATACATCTTGCTCGCCTCATCACATAAAGTGCTCTGCTTAAAGAAGTAAACGTGGTTAGTAACATACCACAAAACAAAGTGAAGTAACAGGCAGATGGGTAGTTGTGGAGATTAATATGAATGAAGACATGCTGTGAAATAAATGGGCCTCCCTCAGCCATTTAGAATGAGATGTAAAATGAAGGCCCTAATCCCTTGTGGCCATTCAAGTTCCCAGGGTATGTGCATTCCAGACTTCTGCACAAATTTCAATTTGGTTAAAGACATTCTACCTATCTACAATTCCTCTTTTATTGAGCCTTCTGAATTTCCTATCCTGAATTTATCGGTAGTGTTTCTGCACATCATGAAACACCTGGCATGTTACACACATGTGCCCAAGCAGATAGTGTATGCTATAATATTCTATTAATTTTGTTATCCTGACCTCCCTCTCCTCCCCTCTCTTCATGGATTTGGGTTGGAATCATATACAAATGTAACGGGTTTGTATGCTTTCAACCAGGGCTAGATAAATGCAATGACAACCCATAAGTCCTAAAATTTTGCACATTTTTCCCACTCCCTATCTTCTCAACTCTTTTATCCTAGAGGAGGATCAACAGGTTGCAGATCTCCCATTGTGCACATATGATTTTCTTTTTACAGCACCAGCTCTCCTCAGCCTGTTTTATTGCTTCTCCCTATGTCCTGCCTATTCGTCTTATCCCCACTGGGAAAATTTTCACACACTCTCCAAAATTTCTGAAATCCCACATAAAACTTTTTAAAAAGATCCAAAATCTAACACACATCCATGTACAGTGCAGCTTTTTGCTTTAGTGCACTGAAAGATTATTTAAAATGGTTATATTACAGGCAGAGTACAATTTTCAAACCATCATGAATTCTCCAAACAAAAGTGAATTTTCATCGGAATACCAAGGATCACTTATTTTCACTAAGGAGTATTTTCATGCCAAATTATATCTTTCTATTGCAAACCATTTCAGCACAAGAGCTGCTCAAAAAAGATCACAATAATTATTTTTCATATTCAAAAATGGCTGAACTCATTTTGCTCAAATTTTTCACCACTGGCAGAGACCAGACCTAGAAAATTTCAGGTGCCTGAAAAGAAAGTTTGCAAAAGTTCTGAACAGGTGAAAAAGGCAGTTTAGAATAGAAATACTTTGACCACTTTAACAACACTTGTCAGTAGCATGAGAGCTGTGTTAAACTCATGTGGCCACTTTAACTGCCGGAGTAAGCAAATGCAGATCCATTTACATCAGTGAAGTTGTATCTTCTTATTCAAGTGATGAATTTGGTCCACGATGCTCACACTGGTTCAGATTCTGTTCTCAACTTCACTGGAGTTACTCCGGATTTAAAATAACCTAGCAGAGAGCAGATTTTCTTCGATAGGTCCTGCCCTACTGTGTTTTTGTGGATGTTCAATATGTTAAAGTACGTAAAGAAACCACAGAAAACCTTATGCTTCTGGAGGAAAACATAATATGAAGTACATGTTTTTAAAATTGCACTTTTCTTACCAAATCACCTATTCTAGGGTTTTCCATAACTGGAGGGAGCAATAACCCTTCAGAAGCAGGTGGTTCTAGACTGTATGCCCTGGTGCTTCCTCCTCCCATTAATGAAACCACGCCATTGTAACCATCTGTGCTGTTGCACTTGCCATTCTGCATGCAGTTAGGAGTAGCAGGGTAAGAACTATGGCTCATTTGACTTTGCACACTCGGTAGTCTTCCAGTCCGTGCAACCAACAGTGACCCACGCTGGATTTCATTTTCCCCAGCACTGCTGATCTCATCACAACCAAAATCAGCTTTGGAGCCAATGTCTCTGCCAGATATCTGGAAATTGAACATGTTTCCATGGCTGAGCCTGCGCTTCATTTGATTTGCACTGGCACCATAAGTAAGACCAAGAAGAGCCTAAAAGTCCCAAAAAAGGAAAAAGGGGGAAATGGCACATCAAGCAATACATTTCTGGGGATTGATAAAGATTTTGAGTTCTCCCATCAACCATAGAAAATCCATAAGTCCCCCTTTATTTAAAGTTACTCAAAAAGGATTTAATTTAGATTTTAAATGACAGTTATTGAAATCCTATCAGCTGAAGCAGGAATCTCTGGTAATCCATGTAACTTCATTTCACTAAATATTGATTTTATTTTTGCAAAAGACTGTTTATGGAATGTTAATTGAATTCTAGTTCCAATGCAGTTTTGTTTTATTTCCTAATACTGCAGGAAATGCTTTTTTTATGTATATTTTTAAATGTTCATGAAACTACTTCTCTTACAAAAAATTCTGCAATGAAGGCTGACATTTCACTTTCATTATACCTTCTCTTTCACACACAACTTTCTCAAAGTTTAACTTTTGCATTGTAACATTATATGCTTTCTTCCCACCCCAAAAGAGATTTTTTTTTTAAATATTGAAGAAGCGGATGTTAGCTTATCTATAAATACAGCCTACTGTTTCTTAATGGGGTTTTATTTGTACTTTTGAGCAATTCTTGAATTTACACAATGAATTACCGACTTTCGTTGATCGTCACTGGACTGTGATTTGGGAACTTTTTGATCTTCCCCATAATCTTCTATCCCTAAGGACTTATTTTTCTTTCTCAAGTTGCTTCTATCTTTGACTTCTTTTGATGGTAAAGACGAGATTTCAAAAGAGCAAAGTGACATTGTATCATTTCCTTTATCAGACAATGCCTAAAATTAAACAAACAAAACCATAGCTGATATTATAGTTGCACAATTAGCATCTGCGTAAGGGAAAAGATTGCTGTGCTCTGTAATTCTTTCTTGTTAACAATTATCATTTCATATAGATGGTTAAAATACTCCTTGTGTTTGGTGCAAGCTGATCACAGCAGGAATTAGGAAGGATTTCCCACTCCACATAGAATACTGAACAAGTAGTTACATGCTGCGTGTTTATGTGCAAACAGGTAATAGCCCCTATCGGAGACAAAATATAACAGTCTGGACTATTGATGTGGTTCAACTTCCATTTTTGTATACTCACTACCTTTTTGCTTACTGTAAAAATACTCATTTTTTAACCTGATTCTGCATAATCTATCCACTTCCCAATATGAGGGCTTAAACACTGAAAATCACAATTTGTGTTAAGTTTTCAGTGATATTTTTCTATACAAGAATTCTGCTCTCTAGGTGCTTGAGCCATTGAAGTCAACTAGAGTCTTTTCATTTACTTCAATGGGCTTTGGATCTAACTCTAAAGCAGTCAAAGAACAAAATTATTGTATATCTCAATACCCAGCCTACTCACAAGCATATAACAGCACAGCAGAGGAATACAAAAATGTTCATGTGTCTCTGTGGAAACTATAGATTGGTGGAATTTTAGACATACTTAATAATATCAATTTGCTTACAGTACCATGGACTAATGTTACGTTCTGCTGTTGACTCCTCACAGCTACAATTTACCAACAAATAAGGAATCATTCCTATTACTCTAGGCAGCAGTCTGACAACTTTGAATAAGATAGTAGTTGGCACCTCTTCTCATGGGTGACCATGGAGTCATTGTTTATACACACTCAAAGATAAGGAGTGACTGATAAATTTCATTATCAATATTATATACTGTAGGTGGAGATTGCCTAATTTTAACAACGGAACAGTTCATGGACCTCTTGTTCTTTTATTAACAGTTCCATGGCTTCCCGAAACTTCCTTTCCTTTGCCTCAGTTTCCGCAATAGTAGCTTTGTTCTGCTCTTGATATGCCATTGCTACTACAGCCAGGATCAAGTTGACCAGATAAAATGAGCCCAGAAAGATGACCACCATAAAAAAGAGCATGTAGATCTTCCCAGAAGCTCTGAGAGTCTGTAAGCACAAAGTACACACTACAGTAAGAAGTCTGAAATGACATTTCATATCTAATTAGATTAATTAATATTGAAAAGCACAGTGAAGATGTAAAGCACTATATGAAAGTAGTAAATATTATTCTAAAATATTTTTTAAAAGCTTGGTCACATATCCATATTCCTGAATAAAATGCTTGGAAAGAACCTTAATAGAACCCTGCCCTCTGCTCCCTCTCCTACTTCCTATACTACCTCAAATGAACCCGAATGACCTTCCTGATGGTGGCCAGTCGAGCTCAGTTTGGGTGAACAGAAAGGGACCTGCACATCTGAGGGGAAGGCTCTATTGTGCTACTGGAGCAGTGCATGGTGACATCTCAGTCCCTTTCTGCTGCACTACACTTGCTGGGACTGCAGCGCATTAGGGTTAGTTTAAAGGGCTGTGGAAGCATTATGTTGCCCCCTTGCAGGAAGTCTGGCAAACACCACAGTACAAAGAGGCTATGCTCTTGCCAAACAGCAGATAGGAAGAGGTGTGAGTCAGATTCAGAGGTGCAAGGCTCTGTATTATGTTGCCAATCCCTCTTGCGCTCCCCCTTTTTATGGATATGTATGTCGCATATTTTGAATTTTTCCTCCGGGCTAGTAAAATATTCTGCTTTGTAGTTATTAACCCATCAGACATCAATCTATGAAGTGTTTTTCGTGAGCTGTTTAATTTCCCTGTCAAAATTCTTAACTGAAAGTTCAGTATAGTGAATTAGCTGTAGTTTCCCCAACATACTGATGTGCACAACAGTCACTTATTCTGTGACTTGCACCCATCATTTCATTAAAAAAAACCAACAGTTACTAACCTGTACAATAACTGTTGTTGTTTGTTGTGCACATACACATTCCACTATAGTCTACTAGAGTCAGAGACATACACATTCCACCTAGTGCGCCAGAGCTGGAGACTTCTGCCAGCAGTACCAATAGGTGGTGTGTGCACCCCTCTCTCCTCATGCTATCAGGCAAGGGCATAAAAGGGGAAGACTGCTACCTCCCTCTCTGTTCCTTCGTACTGCCATAAGTTAAATCCGAAGTCACAAGAAAAGTGGAAGGTTCGTGGAATGTGTGTGTGTCAAACGCACCTCAAAGAACAACTACTATTGTAGTGGTAAGTAACCATTTTTTCTCCTTTGAGTGATTGTGTATATATACATTCCACTATGGGCCACACATCAGTAGTTCCCTTATAGGCGGCGGGACTTTGGATCATTTGAAGAGCGACTATGGCACCGTCTTCATGTGGCATCATCACAGGAGGCTTGAGTGATGGCGTAATGAGTAGAGAAGGTATGCATGCACAAGCATGTTGCTGCCTTGCATACATCAGCTGTTGCAGAATTGCTCATAAAAGCTGAAGTCGTAGAGTGAGTCATTATTCACATGGAGGAGGGACTTCAGAGTTTGATACAGTCAGAAAACTAATGGGGGATTTGTTGAGATGACACTGATTGACCCTAAGTTCTTTCAGCATAGTCCACAAAGAGTCTGGGGGAAGATCTGAAGGGTCTAGTGTGGTACAAGTAAAATGCCAGGACTCTACAAACCTCCAAGATATGGAGTGCTTCTTCAGTCACAGTCAAATGAGGTTTTGGGAAAAACACCAGAATGGTTTGGTTCAGATGGAAGGCTGACACTACATTAGGCATAAACTTAAGATGTGGCCTAAGGGACACCTTCCTTATGAAAGACTGTGAAAGGCGGTTCAGCTAGGAGAGCTTAATGTTCTGAAACCCTCCTTGAGAAAGTGATTACAACCAAAAATGCCATCTTCATAGACAACATAGGTTGTCATTCCTATAGGCTCAAAAGTGGCTCCCATGACTTTAAATCCCATACAGATACAGCAGGTGGCACAGGAATGTATGTGTTGGTTAGGCCTTTCAAAACCAAGATGCAAGAGGGTAAGAAAAGTTGGAAAAAACCATGTACTGTCGAAGGTAATGCCAAAATAGAGGCCACGTGATCTCTCACAGATCAATTTGAGAGGCCTGATGATTTCAGGTGCAGAATATAGTCCACTACATGTGTAACTTATGTGTGATGGGGTGATAAACTGTGAGAATGAGCCCAAATGAAAAACCTCTTCCAACTTGATGCATATGTGGCTCTCATGGACTCCTTTGTGCCACTCACCAAGATGGTCTCTCTTGGAAGCACAATTTCTCATGAGTGTTCAACCAGAGATCATCCACACAGTAACGTGGAGAAATTCAAGGTTTGAATGTAGGGACTTGCCCTAGTTCTGGGACAGAAGATCCTTGAGTAGTTATAAGATATTGGCAATCAGATTAACAGTCGATGTAGATCAGTGAACTAATATTGACTTGGCCACACCGGTGCAATACAGATTAATAATGCTTTGTCTCATTTCAGCTTCCTCTCAGAGAGATAGGAACTGGGGGGAATGAATATATTAGGTGACTGGATCAGGAAAGGAGACAAACGTTTGTGATGGAACCCGGGCTGCAGCCCACCCTGGAACAAAATCTTATGCATTTGTTATTCAGATTTTCAAAAGAACATAAGAATGGACATACTGAGTCAGACCAATGGTCCATCTAGCCCAGTATCCTGTCTTCTGACAGTGGCTGGTGTCAGATTCTTCAGAGAGAATGAACAGGACAATTTATCGAGTGATATCATCCCCTGTCATCCAGGCCCAGCTTCTGACAGTCAAAGGTTTAAGAACACCCAGAGCATGGGGCTGCATCCCTGACCATCCTGGCTAATAGCCATTGATGAACCTATTCTCCATGAATTTATCTAATTCTATTTTGAACGCAGTTATACTTTTGGCCTTCACAAAATCCAGTGGCAGCAAGTTCCACTGGCTGAATGTGCATTGCTTGAAGAAGTACTTCCTTACGTTTATTTTAAACGTGCTGCCTATTAATTTCATTGGATGGCCCCTGGTTCTTGTGTTATGTAAGGGGTATATAACACTTCCTTATTCATTTTCTCCACACCATTCATGATTTTTTTAGATCTCCATCATATCACCCTTAATCTCTTTCTAACAGTCCTAGTCTTTTTAATCTCTCCTCTTCTTGTGTTATGTGAAGGGGTAAATAATACTTACATTATAGTTGCTATAACTAACTGAGTGTTTCAGCTATATTCACTTCTTGGACCAGATCCTTTGCACGACTTAAGACTAAATCAAGAATTGCCTCTCCCTTTCTGAGTTCCAGGACTAGCTGCTCCAAGAAGCGGTCATTAATGATGTCTAGACATTTTATATCTGCACTCTGTCTTGAGGTGACATGTTCTCAGTTGCAAACCCTTCTAAGGGAATCTGCCAGCATGTTTCTCATAGCAGGAAGGTGAAAGGCTTTCAGGAAAACTTTGTGATGAACATACAAATTCCATAGAAGGATAGCCTCCTGGCCCAGTTGAGACTGTCTTGTACCTGGCCAGCTTGTTCAGGTAAAACATGGCAGTGATGTTGTCTGCGAGGATTTGTACCATCTGATTCTGAATGGTAGGCATAAATATCTGGCAGGCCCACCAACTAGCTCTGAGCTCCAGCACATTTATGTGGAGGGAAACTTCCTGAGGTGACCAAAGAGCTTGTGCCTGAAGTTGACTAAGATGCCTCCCCGATCTGTTACCAGGTTTTGGGGCCAGAAACAGAATTCCTTTGCACTAATTTTGTGGCTCCAACCATCAATCCAGAAACTAGAACATTCAAGCAGGTATGGAAATCTGCATGTCCAGAGGCTGCCTGGAAGGGTGATATACTGAATGAAGCCAGGCCTGGAAACAGTAAAGGTGACGTCTGGCATCTAGAGTTACGTACATACACAAAGCCAAGTGACCCAGGAGCTGAAGGCAGGCACACACTGCTGTTGCTGGATTGAATTTGGAGGTTTTGGGAAAGGAAGGCTATAGCGTGGTGCCTCTCCTTTAGGAGTTAAGCCATGGCAGTGAGGCAAACCCATAGCTGGACCAGGGCTGGTCACTCAGCTATGATTCACCCCTCCAGAAGAGCCTGCAGTGACATATCTCTCAGGCATGCTTCAGCAGCTTATCCTTGGGCAGGGTCCAAGTCAGATGAGCCCAGGCACTCCAACTGCCAAAGCTGTAAGTTTGTCTATCCAATAGCACCACTCAGCTAGGGACCCTCCTGCTGCCTTGCTGTGTTTCAGATTTCCTAGACTTTCAGACTACCCTTGATCTTGTCCCTATTCCAGCCCCAGTTTTGCCCAAGCCTTATTCCAGCCCACTCCCACCTTGTCTGTGCCCTATTCTGACCCTGCCCCAGCCCTGTTCCTGACCTGCTTCAGCCATGCACCCACCTCCTGACCCCCAGACCCTTGGACTGATTCCAGCCTTTAGCCTGTTTTCAAACTCTGATTATGATCCTGATTTGGCTTTTCTATGGACTCTGGCCCTGGTTCTGACCCCAAGCCTTTCCCCAGACTTCAGTTTCAGCACTGCCCTCAGCCTGTTCCTGGCTGTCCATCCAAGTTTGACCCCTGGTACTTCTTCTTGGGCACTCCTCCAACAACGAGGCCTGACCACCTAGAACCCACAATCTGATAATGGCTGTTCTGGCATCGAGGTCTGCTCCTATGAAAGTCAGTCATTGAGTCAGTTTTAATTGAGATTTGTCCAAATTTAATTTCAGGCCCAGATGAGAGAATGTTTGATGACTAGGGTGTCATTTTGGACCTGAGCACTTAATGCTGCCCAGACTAGACAGTCATCTAGATAGAGGAATATTAAATGCCTGTATGATGGAGATGGGCTGCTATCACTGACATGCATTTGGGAAAGTTCCTCGGGGCTGATGAGAGACTGAAGAGAAGTACTGCATGCTGGTAGTGGTTGGTGCTTACCACAAATTGAAGATTCTTCCTGTGACAAGGATGTATCACAATATGAAAGTATGTGTCTTGTAAATCAAGGGTAACACCAATCTCCAAGGAAAGGATAATAGAAGTGAGGGTAACCATCCTGAATCTGATCTTTTGGATGAAATAGTTAAGGTTTGTTAGGTCTAGAATGGAGCGGAGACCACCAGATTTCTTGAGGACCAGGAAGTACTGGGAATAGAAGCCTTTTCCTCTGTGCTGGTAATGAATTTCGTCTATCACTCCCAATTCTAGAAGGGACCACAGCTCTTGAAGTAACATGGTCTTGTGAGAGGAGTCCTCAAAAATGGATGGGGAAGGTGGGTTGGGAAAAGGGAAAGATGTAAATTGGATGACAGATTCCTCCTTTACTGTGCTGAGTACCCATTTGTCAAAGGTAATCAACCACAGTAAAAGAGGGATAGGCATTATCTGAAAGGAGGCAATATCATTAGTGCATTCTTTTCAAGGGAAGGATCAAAACGATTGCTTCAAGGATGCAGTCATCTGGTGAGAAGGACCCACCACAGTTGAAGATGGCTGGTGTCTTTGAGAAAAATCTTGTCCTTCTCTTAGAGGCATATGGAGGTCGCTGATGGAAAGAAGGCCTAGAACAGGGTTGTGGTTTAAATTGTTTCCTTTTAGTAACCAGAATGTAGACTCCTAATGATCAAAGTGTTGCATGAGAGTCTTTCAATGTGCTCATAGCAGCATTTGTTTTGGCGGAACACAATTTAGAGTTCTCAAAGTGTAAATTGTCAGTTGTAATTTGCATCTCTTTTGGAATACTGGAAGACTACAGCCAGGAAGAATATCTCATAGAGACAGCAGTTGCCACAGAAGACAAGGTGGTGTCAGCAGCATCTACTGCTGCATGAAGAGATGTCTGAGATGTATATTGACCATTGGAAACTAAGGCGAGAAATTGTTCCCTATATTCCTCCAGCAATTTATCAGTTAACCAAATTATATTTAGATAAAAGAGTGAGATAATTGGCAACTCTCATTTGAAGCATGGCAGTGGAATACGCCTTACAACCATATAGCTCAAGTCTCTTTCATTTCTTATCCATGGGAGTGGCCTTAGATTGGGATTGGCAAAATCATTCATTAACAGTTGCGACCACCAAGGAATAAGGAGATGTGTGGGTGAAGAAATAATCAAAATCTTGTTGAGCAAATTGATCTCTTCTGTCTACTCTCTTAGCCAAAGGAGGTATATAGACTGGAGTCTGCCAAAGAGTCTTCTCTGGGTTTAGTAGATGTTGCTGATAGGAAGGGTGACCCCTCCTACACCAGGAGAACCTGCACAATCTCCACCTGGACCTCTACAGAGGTAACTATGCTCCTCATGAGGTCCTGAAAAACACTGAAATCTTCTGGATCGTGCGGAGAGAGAAGTTGACTCCAGAGTTACCGCTTCATCTGGAAAACATGAAGAAATGTGAGGAGGAACATCTGGTGACCCCTCCAATTATTCCCCCTCCTCCATAGAAGAAGATTCCTGCACTACAGAAGGAGGAGACTTTCTCCTAAAAGGTGCATGAGACGGGGGTCGAGAATCTTTTGGGGCATCCAAAGGCCAAGGAGGAAAAGGCATGGCCTGAGACATCTATGGTGAGGGACCCCAAGCTGAAACTCCTCTGTAGGGAATCCAACCCTAGTTTTTTGGTCTGGTATTTGAAGACCTAGGGTAATCTAAAAGATCTGGAGGAAGAAACAGAGTCCTCTCTCTCAGAGTCCAAAGAAGAAACATAAAACATCCTCAGGATAGGGAGGAGCAGTTCCCGTCAGGGTTCTAGAGGAGGTCTGGGTATTGGAGACAGATGAGGTTCAAAAGCAGACAATGGTTGGGGCAGCAAGAGGCAGATAAACTTGTCAGTGCTGGTGGTGCCAGTAAATCCACAGAGTGCATCAACAGTGCCACGTGCATCATCATTGTCAGTGGAGCCAGCATAGCTGCAGAATGCATCAGTAGTGCTGGATGCATGGCTGGGGCTGGCATAACACTGGTCTACAATTTTTGAGAAGTCGTCTGCTTCAGAGATAAAATGTACTATTTATTATGTATTTTGATGTGCTGAATTCAAATATGGCAATAAAACAACTGATTGGCTACTGTTTCTAAGATATTTAAGTTTTTACATTTTATGTCTATGTATATTGTGTAGATAGTAGAGTTTTAATCATAAATTGTAAACCTAGGTCTTTTCATGTCTTTATGGTTGCTTTACATGATAATATTTCACCTGTCCTGTTTATGTAACACTTTAAAAATCAGCAAAAGGGTTATCTAAATAAAATGTATTATGAAACAAAAGGCAAAAAACTATTATGTACATAGTTTAGTCCTATTCAGTGTCTACTCGGCGCTTCTTGGCTTGTCTCTTGTATTCATTAAATGGAGCATCTCTTGTCACTGTCCAGCAATAGTCTGCAAGCATTGATGGGCTCCATTTGCCCTGATAGTGTTTCTCCATTGTTGCAATGTCCTGGTGAAATCACTCGCCGTGCTCGTCGCTCACTGCTCCGCAGTTCGGTGGAAAAAAATCTAGATGAGAGTGCAAAAAATGTATCTTTATTAACATGTTGCAACCAAGGCTTTTGTATGCCTTGAGGAGGTTTGCCACCAACAACCTGTAGTTGTCTGCCTTGTTGTTTCCGAGAAAATTTATTGCCACTAACTGGAAGGCTTTCCATGCCGTCTTTTCCTTGCCACGCAGTGCATGGTCAAATGCATCATCTCGAAGAAGTTCACGAATCTGAGGACCAACAAAGAAACCTTCCTTTATCTTAGCTTCACTTAACCTTGGAAATTTTCCACAGAGGTACTTGAAAGCTGCTTGTGTTTTGTCAATGGCCTTGACAAAGTTCTTCATCAAACCCAGCTTGATGTGTAAGGGTGGCAACAAAATCTTCCTTGATTCAACAAGTGGTGGATGCTGAACACTTTTCCTCCCAGACTCCAATGATTGTCAGAGTGGCCAATCTTTCTTGATGTAGTGGGAATCTCTTGCACGACTATCCCATTCGCAGAGAAAACAGCAGTACGTTGTGTATCTAGTCTGCAGACCAAGCAAGAGAGCAACAATCTTCAAATCTCCACAAAGCTGCAAACTGATGTTGGTCATAGTTTATGCACCTCAAAAGTTGTTTCATGTTGTCATAGGTTTCCTTCATATGGACTGCATGACCAACTGGAATTGATGGCAAAACATTGCCATTATGCAGTAAAACAGCATTAAGACTCGTCTTCGATGAATCAATGAACAGTCTCCACTCATCTGGATCATGAATGATGTTGAGGGCTGCCATCACACCATCGATGTTGTTGCAGGCTACAAGATCACTTTCCATGAAGAAGAATGGGACAAGATCCTTTTGATGGTCACGGAACATGGAAACCCTAATGTCATCTGCCAGGAGTTTCCACTGTTGTAGTCTGGAGCCCAACAGCTCTGCCTTACTCTTGGGTAGTTCCAAATCCCTGACAAGGTCATTCAGTTCACCTTGTGTTATGAGGTGTGGTTCAGAGGAGGAGGATGGGAGAAAATGTGGGTCCTGTGACATTGATGGTTCAGGACCAGAAGTTTCATCCTCTTCCTCTTCCTCGTCTGACTCAAGTGAGAATGATTCTGGTGCATCAGGAACCGGCAGTCCTTCTCCGTGGGGTACTGGGCGTATAGCTGATGGAATGTTTGGATAATGCACAGTCCACTTTTTCTTCTTTGACACACCTTTCCCAACTGGAGGCACCATGCAGAAGTAACAATTGCTGGTATGATCTGTTGGCTCTCTCCAAATCAATGGCACTGCAAAAGGCATAGATTTCCTTTTCCTGTTCAACCACAGGCGAAGATTTGTTGCACAAGTGTTGCAGCATATGTGTGGGGCCCACCTCTTGCCTGATCTCCAATTTTGCAGCCAAAATAAAGGTGATAGGCTTTCTTAACCATAGTGGTTATACTGCGCTTTTGTGATGCAAAAGTCACTTCACCACAAACATAGCAGAAGTTATCTGCACTGTTCACACAAGTATGAGGCATCTCTGCTCACTTTGGCGAAACAGAAATGTGTCCCTTTGCAAAATCAAACACTGACAAATAAGAGAGCATGACACTGTATGATTTCTAGAGCTGATATAGGGCAATTTGTTCAGCAGAGTGATGTAAGCTTCATTATGATTGCATCATCCATGACTTCTAGGAATAACATGATGCAATTCATATCATGTATGATGCAATACCAGCTTCAGATTGCATCATTCATTGTTTTGCCTAAAAAGCAAGTACTGTCCAAACCCAGCCATAGATTTATTCATAGATCCAGTCAAAGATGTATTTTAGTCATTTCTGGTTTAAATTGAGATCCCTTCCCTTTATAACTCACTTATCCTCTGCCATTCCCAAGTCAAGGGTCGTATATTCTGACCCAATAGCATATCTTGAAAACTAGAGCCAATCAACAATTTTAAGCATCATTTTCGTTCTCAGTGACCCAGAATTAGTAAAGTTTGACTACATTTATTTCAGAAGCATTTTGGCTGTAGAACAGTGTAATCAGTGAGAGCATAAACAGAGCTGGCATGACTACAGAGGGCATCAAGGGAGTTGGCAGAGCTGAGATAGCCACAGAGTGCATTGACAGCACCTGTTGCATTGATGGTGCAAGCTGAGGATTCAGCTGCACCAAAGGGGTGTCAGGTAAGGAAAAACCAAGGATGGTGCTGAAACAGACTAAACTAATGAAGGAGAGGAAGAAGGATCCAGCACAGGTGAAGACACCAGTTTTGGCAGCCATATCAGAACCAGAGTCAAGGGTGCCTCCTCAGACAGTATTGGGGAACACTCAGATTTGTATGGTCAAGAAAATGTATCAGAGGACTTAGAAGAGTTTTTGACAGAGTCAGAGTCTGGAATGCTTCCAATCTGATAAAGAAGACAAAGCATGAGGTTTCTCGTCCAACTTGTGCTTAGGTGAGAAATGGCTGGAGGGGTACTTCAGGTTTAATCAAAATCCACTGTTTCATGGTCAGGGTCCAGTTCAGATGCACGCTGCATTACCTCCTTCATGAGGTGAATCTTCAAACTACTGTTTGTTTTTTTTAGACCTGGTGGGGAAGGACTTACAAATGGAGCCATTTGTCATTCATATGTCCCTCACCTAAACAGATCAGACAACTGGCATGCCTATCCATGACAGGAAAAACAGCCCTACACCTTGCACACTGTTTAAATTCTGGGGGATTTTTATAATAAATCTCCCAGGAACTTGTAAAACTACAATGACTAACTAACTAAACTATTAAACTATTAAGACACTAACTAACTATATATACAAAGACTCAGAAAGATGGTTAACTGAAGCAGAGCAATGGGGAGCTCCAACTGTCACCATGGGCAGTTAAAAGGAACTGAGAGAGACACATCGGTCATGCCCTTTATGCCCTACCTGACAGCATGAGGGGAGCAGGGGTTCATGTGCCACCTAATGGTAGTACTGACAAAAGCCTCTGACTTGAGGGCACTAGGCGCACACACACCTACAGTGGCATGTATATGTGCACAATCATTTGAAGGAGAACTTCTTTTTCTCTCTTTAAATTTTAAATACTTTATACATTTAGCCAGTTAGGTTACTGCTTTACTTAGTACAGTAACTCCTCGCTTAACATTGTAGTTATATTCCTGAAAAATGCTATTTTAAGCTAAACAATGTTAAATTAATCCAATTTCCCCATAAGAATTAATGTAAAAGGAGGGTTAGGTTCCATGGACATTTTTTCTGCCAGACAAAAGACTGTATTTTGTGTGTGTGTGTGTGTGTGTATATACACATACATATACACACACACAGTATATGTTTTAAATAAACAATTTAATACTGTACACAGCTATGATGACTGTGAAGCTTGGTTAAGGTGTTGAAATCAGAGGGTGGAAGAGGGTGGGATATTTCCCAGGGAATGCCTTACTGCTAAATGATGGGCAGTTCAGCTGCCACCCCCTACCCCTGCCGTGTGCTGCTCCTGCCCTCTGCCTTGGAGCTGCTCCTGGGAGCCTCCTGCTCTGTGGAGCTAAGGTATAGAAGCGGGGGGAGAGGGACACCCTGACATTAGCACCCCTCTTCCCCCCACCTCTGCACAGCAAGCAGGAGGCTCCTGGGAGCAGCTCCAAAGCAGAGGGCAGGAACAGCACACAGCAGTGGGGGGCAGGGCAGCTGAACTGCCCAGCAATTGATAGTCTGCTGGGCTGCTGCCGCACAGGGAATTTAGGGGAGCAGGGAGCTGATAGCGGGGCTGCCGGCCCGCCCTGGTTCCACCAGCTAGCTCCAACAGGCTGCTCTTTCTGCAAGCCGTGGACAAAGCAGGTGGCTGCCAAACGTTATAAGGGAGCATTGCTCAACTTTAAACGAGCATGCTAATTGATCAGCAATGTAACAACGAAACAACGTTAACCAGGACGACTTTAAATGAGGAGGTACTGTATTTGAAATAAGTAAATTTGATACCTGTTGATAGAGACGCTCCCAGTAATCCTGTGTCATCAGGCGGAACAAGGAAAGAAAGGCCCAGCCAAATGTATCAAAACTTGTGTAGCCAAAATCAGGATTTTCCCCAACTTTGAGACATATATATTTATCTGGACAGGAGCTACAGATGAGAACAGAAAAGTGATGAAAGCTTCAAATGTGCAAATTTAAAGGGAAGCAGCTTCAATTCATGTGTAAGTTTAGAATATATTCAACTATATTGAAACTCAAATATAGGGACTCACTTCTTTTGTGAGACCTGCAAACAGTATCCCATGCTATGCAAATGTCCTCCACACCTCTGTGATAGTTTGGTGGGGAAGAGGGACATAGAGTGGAAGGGTAGAGACAGTAATACAAAAACAGATGCACACAATTGCATTTTTAATGATATATATGTATATATCTGTTTGTGTATTCTATATAATATTTCTTATTCTAAGTTAACACTTCCTCTGAGTCTTCCAGTGTATCTTGTCTTAACACATAGTCTGACTGAAATCACAGGGAATATGGGTACAAGAGTAACTGTTTTGAGGATTGACCTCTACATTTAGGGAGGTGGTGGAATCTCCTTCCTTAGAGGTTTTTAAGATCAGGCGTGACAAAGCCCTGGCTGGGATGATTTAGTTGGGAATTGGTCCTGCTTTGAGCAGAGGGTTGGACTAGATGAACTCCTGAGGTCCCTTCCATCCCTGATATTCTATGATTCTATGATCTATTTTTAGCACTTGGACTAGATGACCTCCTGAGGTCCCTTCCAACCCTGATATTCTATGATTCTATGATCTATTTTTGGCACTGTGAGCTAAGATGATTTTTAGATTGTGAATTATAAGACCTTCAAGGCAGAGGCTGACTTTTCTGTATCTTGTGCAGAGCAGAGCACTTGCCAGATTGTGGCCCAGGCTTACTCAGCCACACAAAAACATAAGGGGAATTAAGACCCTCCCTCCCGAAACTCTCCCACACAGCCTCCCTGTATCTCAACTGCAGGGACAGGGCACTGGGTAGAAAAGAAAGCTGGGGTTACATGCTTGGTACTTTCCCCCTGCCACACTCAGGCCTTGAAAGCAGGCAGGGAGTAGGCAGAGCTTTGGCTCCACAAGCCCATCCCCATCTGAAACTCCCCAGCCTTTTTCTCAATCTTCTCTTCCTACATCACTGGGGAGGGGAAAAGTTTGGATTAGATTTTTTTCTCTCTGAAATGATGCACCCATTCTTATTAGAAACACTGAAGTTAATCCTACTTCCTTCTCCACATATCATTCTTTTAAAATATAATTCACTAAATGGAAATGTGTATTAAATGCATTCCTGAGAAGAAAGTCAAAGTAATTGCAAGAACATCTGCCAGGAGGCCTGGAAATAATTTAGACCTGAGTAAGGAAACCACAGGTTTGAGCTTTATCCCCTATCCTTCATTAAATTGTCTTATTATTTGTATATATCCTTGTTCCCATTACTGTTGTTGTTAGGAACATGAAATCTGTTTTTCACATTAATCACTGGTGGACTGAGTTAAGCCAAAGAATATGAAGCAAAGAAAGAAAAGAATCAAGAAAGATTGTAGATTGCAGTTACCCAGCATCTGAGCCATTGCCACACAACAAGCTATCAGTGGTGTCATTCTTCTTGAGAACATTTTCTACAATAAAAATGGAAGCATAGTAAATCAAGAATACTTTTTAACATCAACCCGCTAGATTAATATGAATTGTAATACACACACACAGGTAAAATAGGCATTTGATGATTTAAAAAAGTTACTCATGTGTAGAGTAGCTGGAGTTCTTTAAGATGTGCTGTTCATTCCACTCGTTGCACCTCATGCACTAGAGATTAGAGTATTTTAGTGAGCAGTGTCCATTGTGTCCCTGCATGTACCTTAAATGTCCTTATGCTTCCATACCAAGGGCATAAAAACATGGTGCATGCCCAACTGCCACTCAGTTCCCTTGCCACTGCAGAATCCATACATAATAGGACTCTGTAGTAGTTGGGAACAAGGGCAGGTCCTGAAATACATATATATGGACAACACATCTCGAAGAATTCCAGTTACTGTGTAGGTAAGTAATTTTTCTGTCTTTGAGTTGTTCCCTCTCTCTCTCTCTCTATATATATATATATAGTGTACTCTTGATAACTCCCAAACTCTCTCTCTGCTTTCATGAGAGAGATTCCTGAAAAGAGATGGGAAAAGGGAGTGAGGGGTAGGTGTACAATGGAATCGTATGAAGTAACGTACTGAGACAATCTGTCTGTTGTTATAGAGACCCATGGCTCCTGGAAGAAGTGTAGATGGTTTCCAAATAGAGGGGGAAAAGGGTCTAGATCTATCAGAATGGTAGTGGTGCAAATCCTGACCAACCTGTCAAAATGATTGCTTACTCATAGATCCAGGGTAGGATGTAGGGTGATTATCACAGGTGTTTGCCAAATATTTGTACATGGTCCAATAAACCATCATTAATGGGGAGTGTCACACACCGTGGCATTATGGCATGGAGAATGTTTAGCAGTTTCTGTGGGGACTCCTGCATCTCCACTAATGGACTCTGGAGGAACTCTGCTATCTGCTTTAGCATTTCTTGGAAGCTCTTACAGTCATCTGGATGAGACAATGTAGAGGAAATCACTGCCTCGTCTGAAGATGAGGATTAAATAGCTATAGGCACTTGTAAATCTTCAGTCTGAGGATGTTTCTCCTCCTCATAAATTTCCTCTATTGGTTGAGGATCATGTGACACCATCTGAGGCATTGCCCTGAGCCCCTTCCTGCACACCACACCCCCTCCCACACCCCGCACTCCCTCCCATACCCCAACCCCCTTCCTCAGCCCTACATTCATGGCACTGCATGCAATTTCCCCACCCAGATGTGGCCCTCAGGCCAAAAAGTTTGCCCACCCCTGTGCTAGACATTAATATCTCATTGGATTGTATGTGCTATCATCCTATGTGAAGTTATGAAGTTTGGCTATGTATGTGTTACTGAAAAATGATGTGAGGTTGAAAATACCCACAAGCAGCCTTTCAGGTACAACAGTAAAAAGGCGAAACAATGTTAATGGCTCATTGAGGAAAAGCACACAAGTACAAGGCTTACCCCAGGAACTGTGTACAATAGAAACCTCTCAGAGCTAGCACTACACAATGGGAACTGTTTGACCCAGGTCACAGCAAAAGAGCTTTCCAGCAAGTGTGAAGAAGATATAAAAGAGGGAAATGACATCATGATGGTACCTCACTTCTCCCTAAAACAACACACCTGGAAACACCCGAGGAAAAAAGACTGAATTGGGGGAAGTGATGGTCCCAGGCTAAAGGTATTTCTAGCCTGTGTATGAAAACCTGGGAAACCCAAGTTGCAAAGCAAAGACAGTTTGTACATTAAGAATCTGCCAGCTTGTTTATTTATCACTCAGGGTGAGAATTTGCTAATTCATATCCTATGTTAAGCTAAGTTAGCAGTTTTGTTTATTTACTAGGTAATCTGCTTTGATCTCTTTGCTATCACTTATAATCACTTAAAATCTATCCTTTTGTAGTTCATAAACTTATTTTATGTTTTAATCCAAACCAGTGTGTGTTTGACTAAAGTGTCAGGGGAAAATCTCAGCTTGGTCACCACAAGTGTGTATGGTCTTCTTCACATTGAGGGGGAGGTGGACTGGGTATTAAACCCATATACTAGCCAGATTTGACCAGGGCAGGATGGTACTGCTCTGGGGTCCTAGGCTGGGAGGCTGGTGGTTAGAAAGCCTGCATGTAACTGCAGTTGGGTGTGTCCCTACCTGTGTGAATGCTGGTGAAAGTGCAACCTTGGAGGGCTCTGCAGCTTTTCACAGCAGCACAGTGTGAGGGAGCCCAGGCTGGTGGGTCAGAGGGCTCAGTGGTATCCCAGCTCCAGGTGGCAACCCGTCACACATGCAAATACTTTTTCTGGTGTGGTTCCTCTGGTGTATTTTGAGATATTTCTTCTGCATAAAGCTCTTTCTTCCCTTGGTGCATCTAACTAGTGCCTGTCCTCTGAGAATGCTTTGGTGTGTTTTCACATACCTCTGTTCTCATCCATACTTTCAGCACTAACTGTGGTCATGACATACATATGGAATAAAGAGATATAGAACGTATTTCAAGGGAAAAAATCAAGCAATTTAGCTGAATCTTTAATAAAACTGTTCACAGGCCACATCAAAACACATAAATGTGTAGCCTACTTAAACATACAGTTTTCTGTACAGTTATAACTGTTCAGCACACTGTACAGGGCAGAACTTCTGGGAATTACATCAGAGAATGAGCTAATGTGCATTTCAGTTACTATGGTATCATACTGGGAAACATAGATGAATATTATCAGAAACTTTGGGAACACTATTTCCAATACTTTAGATGAGTGGGGAGAAGGGGGAGAGAGAGAGAGACAGAATTGTATCACCAAGAGCAGAAATTATCCCAGGACATTTGCAAACCACTCTGGCATTTTGATGACTAATGTGTTGTGGTAGCAGTTCATTGGTATTTTCAATATCATTTGCAGTGCAGGAGTCTCTCTCTCTCTCTCTTTCTCTCTCTCTCTCTCTCTATATATATACAATACTACAATTTTAAAAAGAAATAAGAGGGCAGTTTACCTGAATCTTTAGTAAACAAGTCAAAGGAGTCCCATGTCTTATCATCTGAAGTAATAGTTCCGTTGGTGTAGTTAAAACGCCTGACACACTTATGTCTCAAATTGCCCTTAAAGAGCTGGAGGCCTACGAGGGCAAAGACACTCAAGCAGAAAAGGGTCAGGATCATCACATCAGTAAGTTTCTTAACAGACTGGATCAGTGCACCTACAATGACCTTCAGTCCTAGAGAGATGAAATTCAACAGTGTATGGACTGAGAAACTGATACACATACGGTATACCATTCTTTTTGAGATTTAAAACAAGATACAGCAGCCACCGTTTCATATTTACTGGGCCAGTGTTACATGCATCTTTGCAATACGAGCATAGTCCAGATGAGCTAGAAGTAATCAACATGAGAAATGTAGTTTTTTCCCCTACACACATTTATCCCTAGCACTTTTGCGGGGAAAGCAGGCTGTATGGAGGGCAGAAGACTTATTATGTTCTTCCCCCACGTATTGCACCCTCCTCCATGCAAGGATCAGGATAGTCTGTCTTTCATAATCTAGAAAGGGGAATAAGCATCATGCTAATAAAATTTACAGTGATGCTACCTAGGGAGGACCTGTGAACACTAGAGACATACAGAAAATAATACAGACGGACCAGACAGAGACCAATGGACCAGATTCATTGACCTTATTCAAGTTTTATACAGCCCTTCCTTAATCAGGCAATACCTAATTGACTTTCCTGATTAAGGAATAAGTAAAAACTGAATAGGATCTGACCCAATAATAATAAATAATTATAAAGCACAAGTCTGTTGAGGTATTGACATTGCACAGTCAAAAAAAATGATAAACAGGAACAATTAGAAGGGCTTTCTGTGTAATAGACATTATAAAGATCAAACAAAATCATCAGACATAAATAAACAAAATAAATTAGATGGCAAATTATTTCCAGTGCTTAAATCATTCTGACTGGGTCAACAATCCTGAGACACCATCCATGTCCACAAATTCAGTGGTATCTGTAACAGCTGAAAGTTATACAGATAAAAAAAGACAGAAGACCTGCAAAAAAAACAACCAATAATAAAGTTGGAGGAGAAAATCACTTGTAGTTGGCAGAAAATATTCAAAGATCTGGGCTTCTTACCTGGGACTATTGAAATGGTTTTTAAAGCTCTCAGAACCCTGAATGTGCGAAGGACTGAAACACTGCGTAGTCTACTAAATATCGATACATATCTGTAAAATCAAGACATGACACAATATGCTATTGAATGAAAAAAGCAACTATTTTATATGCCTTTTCCTAACTGCTAACCTTTCTGAGTATATAATATCTTGTGCATTAACAAACCACATGTCAAGGGCTCATCCTAAGTATTATAAATCTATTTCTTGGTTACTTCAAATAGAGTCTATTTACATGGCAGTGCTTGATTATGCATGTTGCCAACGTCCTACAATACACTTTTAAATTTAAACTAAAATAACACAGAAATTATTCAAAATTATGTATTTAAAGCAGAGGAAGAAGAGAATAATTTCTTTTTGACCAGATCCTCAAGTAAAACTTCAAAGTATGCCTCCTCCCTAGACCCACAATAAAGCTACCAATTCCCCTGCATCACAGGCCTACCTCCTAAAAAAAAAAATCCATCTATTTTCCTCCCTAAAACAAAATGAATTAAATCTCTCCTTTAGAACTGTGTCCCATATTCCCATAATGCAAAGCAATCTGTTCTCCCCCCAAATAGCCCCATTCCACAAAAGATGCCTAACATCCTCCCATAACACAGAGTCCTCAATAGCTATCAACTACAGTCTTTGCTCTTCTCTGCTTCTCAGCTCTATCTGATATTACCCCTTCCTCCCCACCCTCCACACGCACGCATACACACACACACACACACACACACACACACACACACACACAGTTCTTTTGGCGAAGCAGGAGGTCAAGCTTGAGACTTTGAGTGAGTCACGACTTCACAGGCAGAGATATTAATGAGGTGACTCAGAATGTTTCTCCTAGTTTATTTTATAAACAATCTGGTTTGTTTGGAGCAAAGATGGGAAAGACCACAGCAAAGCTTCACTTACACACACTAACAGAGGCACGTGTAGCTCCACATTTCTCTTTTCCCTTAATGGTATCATTTTGATATTCTTTCCCTTAGAACAATAGCCAATAGTGCCAAGTGAACTAGTAACAAAAAGGGACCTATGGATATAATCGAACTCTACAGTCCATGGCTGTATTTGTGTGTGTGATAGGAAGTTCCTCGTCTCCTCTTTGTTGACTGGGCTGCAGTCAGTGTGCTGTCACTGGGAGCACAGTGAGTGAGAAGCTGTGTATGCAGACAGCTCAGAGGAACCCTGTAGGGAGTAGCTCCAGCCACTGTTGGTATGGAGTATACTCCATACCATCTACTACAATGAAATAATTGGAATCGCTATGGATGATAGTATTGCCTGTTTATTGCCTTACTGTGATAAAAAGAAACCAAGACAGAAGGAACTAAAAGACCCAGTGCCTTTGGAACTCACAACACTCTGGAATGTTTGGAGTAATCAAATAAAACCTGGACTAATAGGTTCTGCCTCTTGTTGGTATTTATATTTGAAAGGAAACTAACATAAAAATGGACATCCCCTATGAGTCCTGAGCTGTGGATTGCAAATATTCTTGACATGCTTGTGTAATAATAGGAAGAGTCTATAATACAATGGCTTAATGGGTTTGATTTTATTTCCCTCTTGTGGCTGCCACTGAAATAGCTTTCTAATTTCAGTAGTTCAAGCTCAACTTGTGTTTCTGGTGACGAAATCCCAGATTTGATTCACTGACTACAATGGTGTCTGTATGTATGTCGCCAAAGTGCCTTCATACACATGCATGCACGCACACACACTTCATGACACTACAGATATTAAATCTCACTGCCTGTCAGGTCAGATCCTTTTCCTATTTCAAATAAAGGGGCTGTTGATTTCTATGTAATAGAATACAGTATATCTTATTGCTGTCTTTGCTCTCTATGCAGTCCCTTTTATCCTCTTTTGAGGGACTGGCATACTGTTGCTATCCTCTACACCCTACAATGAAGGGGATACAGGAGCACTAGATAGTTTTTCCAAATACAGTTTGTGACGGGTTGGATCACAGAAACCCCCTTGGGAGCTGCCACCTGATGTGCAAAGACTACCCCTGCTTCTGCTTTCCCTGCCAGCTCAGGACTCCAACACCCTGTCTTGCTGAGCCAGACACTCCCGTCTGGCTCCAGACACAGATCCAGGGTCTGAATCTCCTGTCCCAAAGCTGCAAGTTTACCTGAAAACAGCTCGCAGTAGAGTGCTTGTCTTTAGCACTCAGATGCCCAACTCCCAGTGGGGTCTAAACCCAGATAAATCCGTTTTACCCTGCATAAAGCTTATGCAGGGCAAACTCATAAATTGTTCACCCTCTATAACACTGATAGAGAGATATGCACAGTTGTTTGCTCCCCCAGGTATTAATACATACTCTGAGTAAATTACTAAATAAAAAGTGATTTTTATTAAATACAGACAGTAGGATTTAAGTGGTTCAAAGTAGTAACAGACAGAACAAAGTAAGTCACCAAGCAAAATAAAATAAAATGCGCAAATCTATGCCTAATCAAACTAAATACAGATAATCTCACCCTCAGAGATGCTTCAGTAAGTGTTTCTCAGACTGGACATCTTCCAGGCCTGGGCACAATTCTTTCCCCTGGTACAGCTCTTGTTGCAGCTCAGGTGATAGCTAGGGGATTCTTCATGATGGCTCCTCCCTCTCTCTGTTCTCTTCCCCCCTTTATATATCTTTTGCATAAGGCGGGAACTCTTTGTCTCTCTGGGTTTCCACCCCCCCTCACTGGAAAAGCACCAGGTTAAAGATGGATTCCAGTTCAGGTGACATGATCACATGTCACTGCAAGACTTCATTACTCACTTGCCAGCACACACATATACAGGAAGACCCACAGGTAAATACAGCCATCTGCAGACAATGGGAGTCATCAAGATTCCAAACCCTCATTAATGGTCCACACTTTACACAATTACAATAGGCCCTCAGAGTTACATTTTCTATTTCTAGTTTTAGATACAAGAGTGGTACATTTATGCAAATCAGATGATCATACTCAGTAGATTATAAGCTTTGTAATGATACCTTACAAGAGACCTTTTGCATGAGGCATATCCCAGTTACTTACATTCACTTATTACCGTATTTTCTCTAAAACTATCTCAGTTACATTATATTGACTTATTATCAAGTTTTTATAAAACCATATAGACTGCACAACGTCACACAGTTATTGCTCCTTAAAATGATTTTGTATCTTGGGTGCAAAGTACAACAATTTAGACACTTCAGTGAAAAGTTAGAGAAAAAAATCAAAACAAGCAAAAATACTTTAGCTGCATGATAACCCTTAATATACATATACACCCTTACTTACGCCATAGCAATGACACTGGAATCCAACCAATTCCATGGATCTCGAAGGAAAGTGAATTCATTCAGACAGAATCCTCTTGCCAATATTTTTATCAATACTTCAAAAGTGTAAATGCCAGTGAAAGTGTACCTGGGGAGTAAAGTGTCCAAGAAATGCGAGAACATTAGCAATTAGTGGAAGAGGCACATTCAGCGTACTCACTCTGTGAGCTGCCTTAGAGCCCCCAGGAGCTAGTCCAATGGCCCCGTTGAAGATAATGGAGAGGCTCCATCGATTTCTACGGGTGTTGGATCAGGATCTAACTCATAGGCAATTTGAGATATTAGCTGACAGCAGTCTGGATGCAGTTACCAACATCTGTGTCTGCAGCATATTCACTTGCCTCTGACAAATTTCTTTGCTAAAATTTTAAGGTGTCTCAGATTGGGCACTCTAAATTTGAGGTATCCAAAATCACAGGCGAGTTTTAAAATTTTTGAAGATAATTCATATCGTCACCTGGCAATGTGCCAAAATAGCTGTATGTTGGTCAGTTTGTGAGTCTGGGAGCCATTTCTTTAAAGAACATTGAAAAACCTACAGAAATACAAACTTACAGGATCTTCATTTTAAAGGCAGCATTGTTTTAAATGGAAATTGTCAGTAAATGCTCTGCTGGCTTTTCTGAGTGCACTTGTCACTTCAGCAAGACCGAGGTCTCCTGCGGGAATTCTAAAAGCATCTGATACTCAGAAAATATGATCAGAAATTATTTAACAGCAATGTTGCCCTTTACACTGAGAAAAAATATTCTGAAAATCCTGTCTGAGTTCATTCAAACAGATTTTCAATTCTCACAGCATATAATATTCTGTCTAAATTCTGACTCCCTTACATAGAAACTTAGGGCAGCGCACCATTACAAATGGAGATGTATATTAAAATCATGACACAGTTTTCTTCAGATATTACAGTTAGCAAAGTGGATGAGCTGATAGACTGAAAGTTGTTAATTTAGATGCTGATCCTGCAATGTGCTCCAAAAGAAGAGGAGATACAGTGATGTTAATGGGATTTGTGCAGGTGCAGGGAGCCAGCTACATAGAGTTCATTACAGGATTGCCAGCAGCAAGTGTTCAAAACTCATGAGTGAGGCCTGAAAAAGTCACACGATTGGCCTAAAAATGACATTTTAGAAATAATACATTTGGGGTTCTTTTTCTTTGCTTTCTGTTGTTGAGGCCATTAGGGTTCACATTTTCAAGTTTTCCTCTACAACTAGGAGGGCTAGAATTGTACCTTTTTTTTTTAAATCTGAGATTTTCAGGTTTTAACATGACTCCAGGAGCTAGGGCTTTAAGACAAATACTAAATATTGTGATATTTAGTGAAAGTGATAACATTGCAAGAACTGGCAATGTAGAAGACAGAGTTCCCACAAGCAAAAAGCATCTGACAGAATATTTTACTAGAGCAAATAGTGCACAACTCAACATCACTGAAAGAAATTTAAAAAGACAAAGGATCACATTTTAAAATCCTTATTCAATATTGACAGTGGTGGGAGACTTGTCTGGATAAGCAATGAGTAAAAACTGAGGAAGGACTTCAGGGCTTAGAGCAATGAAAGGTGGAAGAAAGATAAACAATAAAAGAAATTTAGCACTTTTTTTTCTCCTTCATGGCTCAGATCCTGCTCTCCAATGAGTTACTCTGGATTTACAATGGAGCAAATGAAAATAGATGATGGCCCTATTTCCACAAAGTAATAATCCTGAAGTTCTAACCGAAGCAAAAATCCTACTGACTCCAATATGGGGTGGAGGGATAGCTCAGTGGTTTGAGCATTTGCCGGGGTTGTGAGTTCGATCCTTGAGGGGGGCATTTAGGGAACTGAGGTAAAAATCTGTCTGGGGATTGGACTAGATGACCTCCTGAGGCCCTTTCCAACCCTGATATTCTATGATTCTATGACATTACCTTGTGAGAGGACTACAAGATTAGGCTAATTGATTAGAACTAGAGAATTAGGAAAAATAAATTCCTACAGAAATACTTACTCAACATAGATGTTCCATTCAGGAGCTGCAGGTGACTTAGACTTCTGAGGAGAATCAAATATAGCCATGAAGACACAATTGGTTAAAATAGTGCACATAATAAACATAGTGAACCATGTAAGTAACAGGAGTTAAGGTAAAGAACATTATTGTATACTCAGAAAATATCACTAATACACAAAGTGTTTTAACAGTTGTGGATTTAATATTTTATTCAAATTCTATGACATGCTTAATTTTATTTTGATGTTATTCATTTTAATTAATGTCACTTCATAATACACTATTATTAACATTATTTATAATACAGTAGCATCTAAGCAACAAAGATTGGGACTTCGTTGCACTAGGCATTGCATGTAAAACTTAATAAAAAACAGATCCTGCCTCAAAGGGCTCAGTGTCTAAATAGAAAAGAATGACAATGAGTGGGGAAAGGGATGTATTTTTATCCTCATTTTACAAATGAGAAACTGAAGTGCAAAGAGATAAAGACCCCAGATCCACAAAGGTATTTAGATTTCAATGGAAGTTAGGAGCCTAAGTAACTTTGTGGAACTGGGCCAAAATGACTTGCCCAGGGTGACACAGATAGTTGTGACAGGTGGGAATTGAATCCAGATGTCAATGTCCCAGGTCAGTGCCTTAGCCACAAGACCATCCTGCCTCACACAAAAACCATTTGTTCAAAAAGATACGTGTGGAAAATATATCACTTCTTGGCACTACTCTCCTTCTACCCTTCCTCTTCTCTCATATAATTTGTTATGCTCATTTTGTGGAGTCTCCATCTTAAATTGTATTATAAGCTCTCTAGGGCAGGAACCAGGACTTTGTATGTGTCTGTACTGCATCTGGCTGGTGCCCTTGGGCACTAATGCAATAAAAGTAAAGGTAATAACAGTGACTTCCTCATGAAACTCTGAGGCATGTATTGCATTATGCCCTTTTTACAGATGAAGAAACAGAGCGGTTAAGTCACTCATCCAAGATCACAAAGAAAGAGCCAGGAACATAATCCAGGGAACTAATCCTGATATCACTGACACTGATTTTATAGTATAGTAACTATGGGTGTAAGCCTGAAAGCGGTGCCAGTGGTTTGCACTCCCACATACACAGGATCTACAAAAGCACTGAGCACAGCTCAGTGGCATCACTGGTGCAGATCCCCTCTTGCAACTGGCACAGAAAGCTAAGCAGATACAGTCACCACATCACAGATGTGATCCATGTGCACCCAGCTCTGGAGGAGTGTGCAGAGGGCAGAAGGGGTGGGACACCACACTCCCTATGGACATGCAATTCAGGAAGAAGGGTTGCATGCAGAAGATCTTCCCTCCTCAAATTCCTCTATGCCTACCAGCTGCAAGTTTAGGAGCCATCCTTTCAGACAGGGACCTCCAGAGACCCAACAGCTGCACCAAAAGCACCATGGGCCTGAACACGGACAGCCCTGCTGGAGAAGGGGCATGTCTGAACTACGCTTGCCAGCCCATGCGACCACACTTCAGCATGGTGGAGAGGTGATCCTAGACAAAAATCTCCCTCCCTGTACCGTTGCAGAGCCATATGCAGCACCTCTCCATCAGACCCTGTCCCCTGCTACTAGGATGGACTTTGGATTACAGAACGTACTTCACCTCAGGGTGCTCATAACACCTTTGCAGGGCTCCATGTGATTGGTGGCACTCTGAGATCCGTACAGTGGCAGGATCATGCCCTCTCTTGGGTCTAAGTATCACTGTGGTACTCCAGTGTAACTTCACAGTGTAAAACTGATGAAACACTCTAGTGAACCAAGCACATTGACTTTAATGACATTACTCCCAACTTACACAGGTATAGTGAGATCAGAATTGGGCCCTCGGTTACCTGGTTTCCAAGACCATCCTTCCTCTGTACAGATCTATCCCTGTACTTTCCAGTTTCATACACTAATAATAGTCATTTCTAAAATCATTCAAAATTATCCGTGAGCTATCCGGAGCACATGTATTATTGTTTTATAAAAAGGCTAGAGCTAGCATATGGTCCAAAATATAATAAGCACAGTATGACACCCATTATCTTGTATTATTATTAAAAAATAGAATGAGTAAAGCCAACTGAAAGGATATTTGTGTACCAAAATTTTAATCACTGCTCTTCTGATCGGATGAAAAGGGCTAAGTATACACAAGGCATGTGTGGCAGTAAATCGGAAGATTGTTTTTCCTTTGTTCAGTACCATAAATGTCTTTAAAGAAAACAAAACATGAGAGATAATATGAAATATATTAAACTTTTACAGAAATTGAATTGAGGATGTTAATGGTTTGTATTTGTGGCCAGAGCTGCAGATTATAGGTAAAAGTTTGATGTCTGGACTTGCACTTTGTTTAAACGGAAAGACTTTTTTTTGGTAATTCTTGTCTATTCCTTTTGATTTATTATATATTTATACCACACAATTTTCAACGAATCAGTAAGAAATATTGTGTACTATGGAGAACACATTACATGTCCTTTTTTTCCCAAGGAAAATTTAGGCTATTAATTAATCAGTTGGAAGTTCTCAGTAGGAAACTTCCTTCTTTAGCCCTGATCTCAAAAAGAATTTGCAAAGAAGTCATTTTACTCATGTCAGTATTCCCATTAACGTAAATGGGACAACTCATGTGAGAGTCAATTTACATACATCTGTAAGCATTTGCAGGATCAGGGCCTTTATTTACTGAACCACTTTCTCAGAATTCACTAATATCGACATTACAACTAGTCCAGAATTTTTCAATAAAAGTTTTTCATCAAAAAATACTGATTTGTCAGACCTGAAACTTTTCCCACAAAATGCTGACATTTTAACTGGGAAGGTTTTTTCAGGTCCAGGGTAGAATTTCTGAAAAACCAGGGACCCTGGAATTTCCGCTAAAAACTGGAAAAGGGGAGTGTCCTAACAACTGGGATATACAGTCAGTCCTTCTTCTTCCCTTTCTCAATTTCTCTAGTTGGAGCTCTTCCACTTTGAATAAATAATTAAATATTCTTTGGACCAGAGAGAGACCAACTCTATTGCTCAGTTGTTTTGGAACTCACCTGGGCATATGGGAGACCTGGGTTTAAGTCCCTGTGCCAATGAATATTGAATTATTTATACAAGATGTAACAACTGCAACAGGAAAGACTTGGAAAAACCCATCCCATTAGCCTGGGGAATAGGGCTTGAATCAGAGTGTGGGAGACATGGGTTCAAGTCTCAGAATCTCAGGTATATTTTAAAGACTAAAATATATTCTATAGAAAACATTGTTGAAGAACTGGTGGTTCTGTAAATATATATATATATATATATATATATATATATATATTTTCTGTATTTCCTTATTAAAATTTGTAACATAGGAAATAGACTGTATTAAGTGATTCTGACTATCAGCAGCCTTTAGAGAGAGGCTACATGTAATGTAGTGTCTTTGATCAGCCTACACATAGGTCTAGTAGGCTGGAAGATACTTTAGATAAACCAATAACTCTGTTTTCTGTCATCATGTAGTAACAGATTTTTATATTGTGTCCAATGTTATATTCAGTGTGGGTGAAATTCATCTTTGTGGAGAGGGCTAACATACACCACCAAAGTCCCACTTGAGCCCTATTTGGATAGCTTAAGCAGAAAGTACGAGGTGCATATGCCTCGTGCTGATTAATTTCATTCTGTTTGATTAGTAGATTGTACAGTTAAGGTTTTATTACATTATCACTTCGTACTCCAAGTATGTTAGGTACCTATTTTATTATAACCTGATTTAATACAGCTGTCTTAATATAATCATTCAAAGGAAGCACTGCCAAATTTAGCTTTCTGACCCCTAAACCAGAAAAGGCTCTCTACTAATAACTGGTCAAGGAGGCATAAAAATCATAGCCCTCAGCATAAGCATTTCTTCTCTGCACATCTTAATAAAGCAAAGTTTAAAACAACAAACTTTTTGGATGGCTCTAACCTTGTGGTCACTGTAGTAAGGGTCAAGATCCTCCAGTGGTTCCCCAATGAGCTCCTGAGGGGGATTTCCATAGAGAGCAGGCAGTTTCTGGAAAGCCTTCAAGTCAAGCTGGGGCCGAGGTTTCTCTTCAGGCTTCTGACCTACGCATTCCTTCTTGGCAGCGATTCGCTTCTCAATAGCAGCCAAGGATTCACGCGTGAACTTGCAGAAATTGTTAGAACATGGTAGTGAGAAGTCAGCCATCTTTTCATCCTTTTCCTCCTGTTACAGATTGTATCCCTAGTAGTGAAAACAGCTAACAAGAGGTATCAACATAAGTGACTACCAAAAACCTGTCAAATACAACCAACAACAGTTAGCTTTGCAGTTGTCTTATAACTGCACCTGCTTTGGTAGCTGTCAATCTCCTAGGAAAACAAAACAAAACAAAACAACCACCACCAACCAGAACTTGCATTACTTATTAAATGAGATGTCTTATGTGACAAAGTCAGGCTGGACAGCTGTAAGAGAGTGGTGGATGTCAGATATTTTAGCCTTTTTCCATGTAAACTAACAAGAGTTTATCTCGGGTCAATCGGGGGTTTCTGGAGACCAATTAAGGGCTGCCCGAGACCTTTACAAACCCCTCTTCTGGTGAAAGAGGAGGGGACGCAAGCTGCTGCAGGTTAATGGCAGAGGGAGATAGGCTTCTCCAGAGTGAGAGGCTGCTCTCCTCCCTGTTTAGGGGACAGACTGGCACACCAGAGCCAATAACAAGGCAGCATCCTCCCCCAAAGTGTGGGGTAGGAAAAGATATCCCTTTTATTTTGTGTTGTGAATTTGTTTCTTTTGTTTGATAGAAGAGTACTCCTTGGACCTTGAAAATATGGCTAGATAAATCCGGCATGAGAAAACAAACACTCTGCGAAGTTGGGGTGATTTACTCCAGCACCCCCCTCCCATTGCAAGAGGAGGAAGTGCTAAGCCCAGCAAGATGGAGGAGGTGCCCTGCCACATTTGTTTCTTTCTCTTCATTAATTCCATCAAAGAGTAGCAAATTTGCTTTCTTGAAAAAGGAGATAACAGATTCCTTCCTTGAAGCCTGGAAGTTCCCCCTTGCTGTCGCCTCCCTCCAATCAATAAGATTCCCCCTTGCCCCCAAATGGATGGACAGCAGGGGTCCACCATTCTATGAACTAAGTGTTGGAACCCAACTGCCAAACTCCAACTGCCATGGAACCAGTTGCTACCAGTGTTCTATCTCCATCTCCTGTAAAAGGGGCATACAAAGCAAAAATGTAAAAGCATCTTAAGCTGCAGGCTGAGAATAGGAGCCCTGCTGAATGGCTGCTTCTTGGAGCAGCTAGTCCTGGAACCCTCAAAGGGAGAGGCAATTCTTGATTTAGTCCTAAGTGGCGCACAGAATCAGGTCCAAGAGGTGAATATAGCTGAACCATTTGGTCATCGCGACCATAATGTAATTTAATTTAACATCCTTATAGGAAGAAAAATACCAAAGAACCCCATCACAGTAGCATTTAACTTCAAAAAGGGGAATGTGATGGGGGTGTTCACACCACATTAGACTGGAAAGTGTTAATGAGGGTGAGAAGGGCCAATTAACTAGATGGGCTACATCTGAGGGGAATTAGGTGGCCTAAGTAACCCCGATTGACAATGGAGCCCAGCTGAAAAGGAACAGGAGGGGCTAGTATAAGGCCAGGAAGATGACAGCAAAAAAGGGCTACAGTGAGCAAGGCTGCAGTCACTCTCTAGGCATTAGATAGAGAAAGGAGGAAACCTACTGGAGGAGAGTAGAAACCCCAGGGATCCAAGCCCTGAAGAAAGAGTTTACCCAGAAGGTGGTGGGGTGGAAGCCTGAGAGAGGGTGTAGGAAAAGATTAAAGCAAACAGCAGCGAAGTGGGACATTGCAGACCTTGGCCAATGATTAGAGGATCCCTGGGCTGGAAACCAGAGTAGAGGGTAGGCCTAGGTTATCCTCCCAGTGACTGGGAAAGTGGCACAGTTAGGGCAGTCGACATGAAGACTGCCTGGGATGGTTTATCCTGTGGGATTTTGTCACCAAAGGAAGGGGAAAACACATAATGATCTGGCCAGAGGGCCAAGACATGAAGAAGGACCAGCTGAACCACAAAAAGGGAACACTGTATGTCCAGAGAATGAGAAGGGATGCAGTCTGAGCAGTGGGAAGAAGAGGGCATATCAGACATTAGGTCAGCTAATCTCCAGACATGGCTGTAACATTGCACCCCATAATGCTTTATAGAAATATGCTTATGAGTGTAAATATGACATAACTGGAATATGTTTTATGCTAGATATGCCATGTAACATATCTCTGCAAAGGTTATGATCTACTGGATATACTCATCCTATTTGTATGCATGTATCGTTTTTGTATTAGAAGTTATGAATATTGGTTATGTACCTGTTTGATTTTAAGTAGCCTCAGTGAAGCATTTGGTCAGCTTCTTGAGAAAAGCCTACTCTCAGTAAGTGCCCAATCAAGAAACACTTAAGCTGACAATCAACTTCGAGAGATGCCAATCCACATCTCAGCTTTCCAGGGAATGTGGCATCAGCCTGTAAGAAACTGAATCATGCATGGCCATGGGACTTGCTCATGTGACTCCAAAACTCCATCTTGGAGCTGGATCCTGCATAGGAGAAGGGAAGAGGTTTCCACCCAGAAGAGAGAGAGAGAGTATATAAGCCCCTGGGGAAACCCCTCCACGTTGCCTTCAGCTGGCTCAAGAGAGCCTCTCCACCCCAAAGGATGCCTGAAAGAAACTGGAACAAAAGGACAGTAACTACAGGGGTGTGAGTGATTGCTAGACCCAGACTAAAAGGAGGCTAGTCTGTCAAAGAAACTTAATGGAACATCTCTGAGGGTGATTTATACCTGCATTTAGTTTTCTTACTGTATTAGGCTTAGACTTGCATGTTTTATTTTATTTTGTTTGTTAATTTACTTTGTTCTGTCTGTTATTACTTGAAACCACTTAAATCCTACTTTTTTATTTAATAAAATCAGTTTTTACTTATTAATTAACCCAGAGTAAGTATTAATACCTGGGGGGAGGGGCAAACAGCTGTGCATATCTCTCTATCAGTGTTACATAGGGCAAACAATTTATGAGTTTATGAGTTTAACTAAGCATTAATTTGGGAAAACACCACAACTAGGGTACATAAACACAAACCATGAGCAAAAGACCCACCCCCAAGTAAGTTGGGGCATCCTTTTCCCCTCAGGGTCTTAAGTCAAGCAACCCAAAAGTCCCTTTAATGTGCCCATCTCTTCTCTGTATCTCACTTACAGTTGCTATCCTTGGCCAGTTCAGCCCCAGAGTTCAGAGGTTCATCCACAGAGTTTACCCCCCACCCTGTATGGAAGGCGGGGGGGGGAGGTAAGGAGGCACCCTACACACTGCACTGCTCGGGCACACCTCTGTGGGGCTCTGCTCTGGCCCTCTCCACCAGCCGCCCTGCTAGCCGCTTGCCACACCTCTCCAAGAGCTGCCCTGCAAGCCACGTGCCATGCCTCCTTGCCAGCCACCCTGCTAGCCCTTGCCGCACCTCTCCACCAGTCGCCTTGCTAGCCACTTGCTGCACCTCTCCACCAGCTGCTCACTCATCACAATGTCATCAGCTCCCCCCACACACTTAACTCAGCTCTCAGTGATTTCAGCTGTTAGTGGGGGAGCCTCCCTGCTGGTGCACATTGGGCAGTCTCTTGCAATAGAGACACTGTCCCAAAGTTGGGCTAATACTTAGGCCTCGGTATCAGTGATTTCACCTCTGCAGCGTGGAACAAGACTCTCAATTGAGTCTAAATTAACTCTTTTCTTATACCATGGAGAGAGGAAGGGTCAAATGGTGTCTAGGACCCTTAAACAGGGCCCACACCACCAAGTACAAGTACCTGTCCCCACCCTCTCTCAACCCATTAGGCTTTGGAACCCATGTCCCCTGCCTAGCAAGTGCTGCTATGTTGAGAGTGAGTCCCTCCATTGGGGTATGCCAGGTACAGTTCTGCTGCCCTTGGTTCACACAAGAAGGATAACAACCCTTTATTATTCCTGCCCCAATAACAAGGAGACTGGGAATCCAGCACCAGCCATAAGTGATCATTTGGGCAAGCAGTCCCATCATGTTGAGCACCTAGGCAGGGTGGGTGTGGCCATGCAAACCAGATCAGCTTCTGAAGTCTTTTTCCACAGCTCACCACTAGATGTCAGGGGAGAGCTCATCCAGACTCTGCTTATACACATATTTTATGGCTTTTTGCTTAATTAGGTTATGTGAGCAAAGAATCAATCGATCTACTATACACAGAAGGAATTTTTTTTGACAGTGCCCAAGTGATTTAGGAGCCTAATTCCCGTGGGGGTTTTTTCCAAAAGGGACTTAGGCACCTAGGAACTTAATTGCCATTGACTTTAAATGATTCTTGGGCTCCTAAATATCTAAATTATATCTGAAAATGGGACTTAGGTGCTTTCAAAAATTTTACCCACAATGACTGTACATATTTTAAGCTCAGAGAAGCATAGAAATATTTGGAGGAATGTGATTCAAGACATATGAAATGTATGAAATGGACAGAAGGGAGTTTTGTATTCCTACAGTTTACTGTATCTCCAGACTGGTCAACGTGTTAATGAGGGAGAAAAGTAGTTTTCTTACCTGCTTATTACTTTTCTTAACCCTTGCTGTAGGCTTGCATTCTGGCTCACAGGAATATGGGAACAATTAAAAAGAGCTTTTACTCAGAAGACATGACAAAACATATTGTAGCAAAATGAGAAGTAGTCAAGACTTGCCATTTGCCTTACTGTTATTAAGTGTAAGGTGGCAATATTCACCAAGACACTCCTCATGGTGTTGCCAGATTGCTTTGGTGAAGAAACTTCAGAGGCTAGGAGGGCGGAATGCAGAATAGTGCTCATGGTCATTCTTAACTTCCCATTTCTTCTTTTCAGTGTCTTTGAATTTTGACTGAGTTGTGCTCTAAAACTGGAGCCTGTAACACCAGGCTAGGAAGAGGAGACTGCTCAGAGTGAGTCACAATACCAAAAAAAAAAAAAAAAAAAGAAAAAAAAAAAAAGGCGAAAATAATGAATTCTGCGAAGTAAAATTCGTTTGGTAGTTGATATAGCTTTTTACTAGTAGAAAGGGATGTGTTTTGTGCTTTTGACCCCAGTTTAGGAAAACACTTGAGTACATGCTTCAATACATTCCTATTCTGGAAAACATGTCCTTCTGTGCTTTCCTGAATCAGGGCCACTATATCTTCGCAATATTTCATTCTTTGCAACTTTATATTACATATATGTGATTTTGAAATCAGTGCAGCTCATAAGATTGTAGTGCAATTAAAATGAAACCTGCTCTAATGTATTAAAGTCCAAACAAATATTTGTTTTTTGTTGTTTGGAATCATTCAGATGTTGTGGTATTGATAATGAGAGCTGTGAATGATGGATGAAATGACACCATTTCTGTGCAGTGCACCGAGGGAATACAATAATTGCTCTGCTGTGCTATCTGCCAAATGTTACACGGGTGCTCATCAGCAAAAATGCTTCCGTAAAAGTCTACCAGCCTCAAAAACTCAAGATATTAAAATAATCATTTAAAACGCTTCCTCCCCTGACCTCACCATTCATGTTGTTTTGTTGAAGACTTTGTTACAGATTTCTCTCTTCTCCTGCATCAAAAAAAATCCTTCAAAATATAAAATTTCTTCAAATTTAAATGAAATGTTCCTTGTTTATTCAAAACTCTTCAATAATATCCCATGAAGTCATTTATGTTACCTAAAAGGTGCACTTGTGATTATTTTTGCATTTGTATCCAATCAAGGCTAGATTTAGCAATGTCATCCTCTCCTGAGGATTATTAGTAGCCAGTGCCAAAGTGACTCTAATATATAGGCAGGAACTGGGGTGGAGCCTGGCTGGCCCAAATTTGGCGGCAGGGTACACAAGGCACTCTAGAATCCCTTCTGATGGTGACTTTACCAAGCACTCCTTGGCCAGAGCTGGGATTCAGAGCCAGAGTGTGTTTTCTGGTCAAAATATTTGTGCAAATGTCTTGACCAGTGGACAATGGTTAGGTGTTACACAGGAAATAAAGGCTTGATCCTGCTGTCACAGATGTCAATGGCAAAATTCCCATTGACTTAAATGGGAACAGAAGTATTTCTAAAATACACTTCAACCACAGAGAGTTGTGAGGTACCTAAACTTTTGCTAATTAAAGTTTATCGTTATATAACATATAGGATTTAAAAAAATGTTCCTTGTTTATTCAGAAATCTTCAATAGTATCCCATGAAGTCATTTATGTTACCTAAAAAGTGCACTTGTGGTTATTTTTGAATTTGTATTGGATCAAGGCTAGATTTAGCAATTTGACCATCAGTGGATTAAATTGTTAATCCAAGGCCATTAAGAGAGTCCCCCCGCCCGATGTTATGGAGGCAACAACAGCACATAGAAAATATTATGGCCTTTCATGGAATACTTTGGGGGTATTTAAAATGAAGAGTTTTCTTGTTGGAGACAGTTTCAAGTCCTGAATGCTCAAGCTGAGATCAAGAGTCAAAATAATGAGCAAACAACCAAATATATGATTGATGAGCTGAGATTTTAGCTTTTTGGTATACTTTTTGTAAATTATTACCTATCAAATGATTACCCAAATGTGTACTTAAACTATTTCAGTAAAGGTGTTTTCCTCCCAATTTTTCTTTTTCAGGGATGTTACTTCTGATGTATAAACTAAATTATTGTAGAAGAGATTTTCTCTCTCTTTTTCTTGTAGTGACTATGGTCTGAATTCTGTCTGCCATTGAATCAGTGGAAGTACATCCATTTAACAGAGGTCAGAACTGTGGTTTGAGACCCATTAGGCTGATTCCAGGGAGGGAGAGGGACAGGGTAGATAATTAGGTGTTAGTGACCAATTTTGTCACTAGTAAATTACATTTCTTAATTCTTGGGTAATTTTCTCCTGGCCCTTTTCAACTTTTCTTCTGATCAGTTAAGGACTTTTGTATAATACGTTCATATGTTATATTGTAAGTAACTGGAATTAAATGTTGTTTAAAGATTTGAAGTGAAAATCCTAGCCCCACTGAAGTCCATTTTAGTTTTATCACTGACTTCAATGGGACCAGGATTTCACTCTTGTTTTCTCCTAGACATATTGATTTTATCCAGCCCATGGAGAAAACCAACTGCAAAGGTGGCTGCTCTAAGTTGCATTGGCTGCCTAGGCCCCAAGGGGCCATTCTAGCAGCCAGGATAGCTGGGGATCACCCTAGTCATGCCCTTTGCTCTAGCTTCAGGAGAGTCACTATGGTAGGTCTAAGCCATCTGACAGGAATTTTTTTGGACCTGGGTAAGACAGCATTGGGGCTGGTAGAACAGTTCAAAGCTGCTACAGATCAGGCCTTTTGTTTTATCAAATGTGTTGTTATATTCCATGAACTCTGATCATTTTAAATGAACATATCAAACAGACATTATGTACTCCCGTTTCTTAAAAAATGAAAGTTTAATGCAAAAACATTTCATAATAATTTGAAAGGTATAAAGTAAGATGAAAAAAACAAAGAAACTAAGAGTTGAAAATATCATACTCACCTCATTTTGCCTATTTTTAGCAGTTTACAAGAAGCTTGCTTCTGATCTTATTTGCACTCAAGTATAAATCCAGTGTAACTCTATTGTATTCTCTATGGATTTACTCTGGATTTACACTAGTGTGTTTTTTTATGTGTGAAAAATTTCTCACTGTCCTTAGCCCTGATGCTACTCTGTGCAAAGGGAGGTACCCATTGCATATTGGCTTAATATCAGGAAAGTGAAAAGGTGGTTTAAAGCCACCTTTGCATCACCATCCCATCACCATCATGATAATTAGAGGATTGGGCCAAAAGAAATCTGATGAGGTTCAACAAGGACAAGTGCAGAGTCCTGCACTTAGGATGGAAGAATCCCATGCACTGCTACAGGCTAGGGACCGAATGGCTAGGCAGCAATTCTGCAGAAAAGGACCTACGGGTTACAGTGGACGAGAAGCTGGATATGAGTCAACAGTGTGTCCTTGTTGCCAAGAAGGTTAACAGCATTTTGGGCTGTATAAGTAGGGGCATTGTCAGCAGATTGAGGGACGTGATAATTCCCCTCTATTCGGCATTGGTGAGGCCTCATCTGGAGTACTGTGTCCAGTTTTGGGCCCCACACTACAAGAAGGATGTGGAATAATTGGAAAGAGTCCAGTGGAGAGCAACAAAAATTATTAGGGGACTGGAGCACATGACTTATGAGGAGAGGCTGAGGGAACTGGGGTTATTTAGTCTGCAGAAGAGAAGAATGAGGGGGGATTTGATAGATGCTTTCAACTACCTGAAAGGAGGTTCCAAAGAGGATGGATCTAGACTGTTCTCAGTGGTAGCAGATGACAGAACAAGGAGTAATGGTCTCAAGTTGCAGTGTGGGAGGTTTAGGTTGGATATTAGGAAAAACTTTTTCACTAGGAGGGTGGTGAAGCACTGGAATGGGTTACCTAGGGAAGTGGTGGAATCTCCTTCCATAGATGTTTTTAAGGACAGGTTTGACAAAGCCCTGGCTGGGATGATTTAGTTGGGAATTGGTCCTGCTTTGAGCAGGGGGTTGGACTAGATGACCTCCTGAGGTCCCTTCCAACCCTGATATTCTAGGATTCTAGGATTCTATGATCCCCCTTCTGAGCTGAGCTCTGCCAAGCACTCCTTGGATGTTCAGAATCTTTCAGATATAACCACTTGAAGTGACACCACAGTGGTTCAAAGAATATTCCATTGAAGGCACTGGAAGAGTAAGAGGGTTGGGAATAGTATTTGGAACATTTTGGATCTAGCAAAGCAGTTTTAATACAGTCCTGGTTAGTAGTGACTAAAAGTTATTACCACCTGATGGTTGTTCAGTGCCTTATTTGAAATTCATTGGTGGTCTGAGTCCAATTCCAAGTGGACTGCTGCCTAAATCACAAAGACACCATCACAACTGGGACCACTGTTGATGGTCTTAGCAGAGAGACTAAGGACTAAATGTGTATGGAAGCAAATTACACTCTTGCTACTAGCTGTGCTCCCTTTGAGACAGGTTTCAAGAACACTGGCAGGTTGGTATGAGGATGCTTAAACCTCCAATGCCTCAATGTCTATGCTGTAATTTTAATGAGGACAGGACTTCAGTCTCTGGCACTCTCAATTATTATCACACAATTATTATTTTTCATTGTTTAAGATACACAAATCCTTTGGACAAGACAAAGTGGTTAAAATCATAAATTGCAGAAGACAGTGAGGAGCAATCTTTGCAATATTAAAGGCCACACTGGCAAATGACCAGAAACCTTAGGGATGCAGTAAATTTGCATATGCATTTATTTACTTTAATTTTGTTTCAGTCTGAACAAAATAGGATAAATATTATCAAGCTAAAATGTAACCATCTTTCTAGCTTAATTAGAAAATCACAAACTGCTCCTAAGATTTTTCCTAAAAATTCTGATTCAATTTATAAGCAGTATATTTAGACAGAATAGTGTATTTAAAATTATAACTAAGATAAATATGAATGTATGTATGTTTCTAGCCCAAAAATTAGCAAAATTTTAAATTAGAAGCTGGTTATATTTCTACTGCCTATTTAGAAGTTTTGGTTAAAACTAATAAAACTGGATAAAAATCCCACTGAAACAAAAATTTAAGATGAGTTTTTTTTTAATAAGATACATACTGAAAATACCACAAATTTGTCACTTTTGAAATGCAGAAAGTTGCTTGCAGATGGTATCTTCCTACATAGAAAAGGAGTTCACACCCAGAGTACAATGTTTAGGAGTAACAAACTTTATGTATAATTTAAAGGAAAACATTTTTCTCACTGCCAACAAAATCTTAATTGTTATTTCTAAAAATGATTCATACATTTCTTAGGATAAATGCAAAAAGTAAAAACCTCAATAAAACATGAGAAAATTTTAAGCATATAGGAGTTCAATGCCTTGGTCTCAAATAAATAATCTTAGCATTAACTTTCGACACTTATCAAAGGATTATTGAAAATCATCCAAAGGCTGAAAATTTTGACCTCCAAATCTAAAAAAAAAAAATCACAACTTGTATCAAATTCTAGCCTAAAAGTATTTAGTCACAGAAAGAAGCTAAAATTCAGGCCTGGTCTACATGGGGGGAGGAGGGGATCGATCTAAGATACGCAACTTCAGCTACAAGAATAGCATAGCTGAAGTCAACGTATCTTAGATCAACTTAGAATCACTTACTTCGGGTTCTCGCGGCGCGGGATCGACGGCCGCCGCTCCCCCGTCTACTTTGCTTCTGCCTCTCGCTGAGCTGGAGTTCAGCAGTTGACGGGAGAGCAATCGGGGATCGATTTATCGCGTCTACTACACGCGATAAACTGATCTCCGATAGAGCGATTGCTACCTGCCGATCCTGCGGGTAGTGTAAACGTACCCTCATATGCGCAGAATGCAGCTCTGAAGGTCCCATTTTGCATTAAAGTAATCTGAAAAGGCTATCTAGACAATAAAAGTTCCCAGTTTGCCATAATCTGCACCTTCACCTGCCCTGTTTATCCTAGCAAGAAGCCAAGATAAAAAAAATAAGCATTTTAACTCATAAAATAGTTTCTGTTCAAATCCTACAATTTCAAAAGAAAATTCAACAGTACTAAACACTTAAACCTACAAAACAAGCTACTGGAATACATACCAGGACCATGGACTGAGCTTCAAAAACGCTCAGAGCTGGGTACATCTACAGGTTTACTTGTGAGGGTTGACAAAGTCTCTGTATGGCTTCTATTTCATTTTATACCATCTTTCCAGAGATTTACCCCAAATGCAATCTTTAGGACCTTTCACCGTCCTAACTGGTCAAAACAAACAGACCTCTGACTGCCATTTAGGTGTCTTTAAAAAGTTTATCTTCATTTCCCCCAGCCAAATGCCCATCAAATATTTAATCTCAGACACTTTTCCACTGGCTACATCATTCTTTAATTTATTTTCCCACCAACTCTCTCTCATTGGAGTCATTGCCCTGGTCTTGATAAAACCATGATCACCAAATATCATCTTCCAAGTTTCCTACTGAATTATTTTGGTTTCAAATACAAAACAGAGACCTGATTAAGCCTCTGATTTAAAAAAAAAAAACACTTTAAAAGAAGATCTATTGTTTTCTTGTTTTCGGAATATAAAGGTTAATCACAGTCAGCATGTGGCGTTCTTAAATAAAATAAACATTTTCACTTTCTGATAAAATAATGAGGTATTAAACTTTACTTTATTGAAATAATTCCAGATTCTAGGGGACTTTTTGGTTTTGAAGAAAAAAATTATAACTAAACAATCTTATCTCTGACATCTCAACATCAAAGCAGATCAAATTTTACTGAACCATATACTCTGTCTTTTAAATGTTATTTGACCCTATCTGAAATCATAGGGATAGAATATATTAAAATTGGAGTGAGAGAAACTCCATTTCACTTCTCAGAGAAATAAACATTCACATTTTCTTTAACTCCTGCCCAATTTTAATGTTCTGTTCAAACCACTCACCTAGACGAAAGGGTTTGCTTAGCTTCTTGAATGTCTTTTAAGCAGGTAATACGTCACTGAAGCAAGTAAAAGTTCCCAACAATATTCTTATTCCCAAGAAGAAAAAGAATGTATTAAGTACATAAAACTTACATTTTTTCCCACTCCTTCTAAAGAAAGGCTCCAGAATTCATTTCATTAATTCAAAGAGAAACTAGTTTCAGGCCCGTTATCTCCCAAGAGTTAGAAAATTCTCCTCCATGTATCACCATCTGTATTTCCCCCTTAAGCAATTCCTCTCCACCCTGGCTAGGCTCTTACTCCAGAGACAGTGTTATTTGTATGTGGGGTGTGTATATGGAGGGAAGGGAGGGAATGAAGGAGGAGTGTGTGTTTGTTTAGATGTGAAAGTAACTAATGTGATTTTATAAGATCTCATGGGAAAGGCTGTAACTCGAGTAAACAAAGAATGGGGGAGGCTCCTAGCTAAGTATTCCTTTACAATTTTATTCTATTGCTGCAGAAATAAGAGTATCTTTGACAAAAAAACATTGTTTGCACTGAATCTGAACAAAGCAGATAGGAAATACAAAGGCAAAATCTGTTTTACAACCTCTTCTCTTCATGTAGTGGATTCTCCTCCCTGTCTGTATTGCAAAAACTTTCACCATAAATACTTTCATATTATTTGAATATTTTTCCATCTCCTTCCCCTAGCAAAATAGTGCAAAATATATATGGTGCTGAGTCTGAGAACTATATTGAAAGGATAAGGTTAAAATTAGAGAGGAAGAAAAGAAAGAAAGGATGTTAATGGAAAAATAGGTATAGCTTTTGCAGTCGTGAAAGATTGCAATCCACCTTCACTAATATGTTTTTGATATTCAGGTTTTTGATCCCAAAAATTGTTAACAAATTCTAATTTTGAGGGCAAAACTTTGTAGCAAATTCAGAATGAATGTTAGAAAGCACAGATTAATCAGCTGAAACCATAAAGTGTGTATGGCAGTGGTGGAGGGCTTCTCCTGCTCATGAAGTCTTGCCAGTTCTCCAGTGACTGAATACAGCTGTTGAATAAGACTGGAGAAAGAATTGATCTTGTGGGGCTCTACAAGTAAGGGAGTCTGGTGGGGGAGGTATTGTTTCCTATAACTACCCTGTGGAAATGTCCTTCCAGGAAGTATTTAAGCTATTTTAGTGCATTCCTTTGGGCTTCAACATTCCCCTCTCCTGTAATCAGCCAGGATGAATGCTGTGTAGAAGTTCAGGAGTATGAGACTGGAGATCTGACCTCTATCCATCATCATCAAAGGACTGTCCTGTTGTGTCTTGGCCTGAATTTGGTTTGTGCCGGGTTTAGGATATTGGCTTTAGCTAAATAAGCTTGTTGCTACTTTTGGCCAGTTTCTCAATAAGCTCGATCATCAATGGAAGGTTTGATAGTGGACAATAGTTAGCCAGGTCCAGTGCATCCAGAATAGCTTATTTCAGCATTGGTTACTCCGTGATATGTTTTAAGGGGGAAGGAAGATTCCTTCTCCAAATGAAGCATTTTCTGTCTAAATCAGAAGAGGCCCCAGTTGCTCATGACTCTCTTGTACCAAAAATGACAGGAAGGGGGCTGATTCACAGGTTTTGGGTTGTGTCTCCTCCAGGGCATCTGATAATATTTCCTCTGGTTAGGAAAGGCTGACCTCAAGGGATGAAAGCAATCTGGTAATTGGATACCATCATAAGGGATTGTATCTGCAGATCCCGAGAAGCTTTTCCAAATGTGAGCAATATTTTTAACTACAGAGGATGATAGCTCTTTGCAATTCTTGCTGCTAAGTTCTACTGTGGACTACATGCAGTCAGGGCTAATGACACAATTTACCAGAATTTATAGTTCCTTAGAGTGTATTTTGGCAGCTTCTGTGGAAGTGGAGAAGAAAGCTCTCAGGGCTTCTAATATAGCTTTGCAATAGGCTGGGAGAAATTCTGTTTCAATTCCTATTTAAGCCTTAGTTTTCTGTCACTGATGCTCTGTCCTTCTTTCTTAGCCCTGGTCTACACTACGAGTTTAGGTCGAATTTAGCAGCGTCAGATGGATTTAACCCTGCACCCGTCCACACGACAAAGCCATTTTTGTTGACTTAAAGGGCTCTTAAAATCAATTTCTGTACTCCTCCCCGATGAGGGGATTAGCGCTGAAATTGACCCTGCTGGGTCGAATTTGGCGTAGTGTGGACGCAATTCGACGGTATTGGCCTCCTGGAGCTATCCCAGAGTGCTCCATTGTGACTGTTCTGGACAACACTCTCAACTCAGATGCACTGGCCAGGTAGACAGGAAAAGCCCCGTGAATGTTTGAATTTCATTTCCTGTTTGACAAGCGTGGCAAGCCCAGAGGTGACCATGCAGATCTCATCAGCATAGGTGACCATGGAGTCCCAGAATCGCAAAAGAGCTCCAGCATGGACCGAACGGGAGGTACTGGATCTGATCACTGTATGGGGAGATGAATCCGTACTAGCCGAACTCCGTTCCAAAAGACGAAATGCCAAAACATTTGAAAAAAATCTCCCAAGGGCATGAAGGACTGAGGCTATAACAGGGACCCACAGCAGTGCCACGTGAAACTTAAGGAGCTCAGGCAAGCCTACCAAAGAGCCAGAGGGGCAAACGGCTGCTCCCGGTCAGAGCCCCAGACATGCCGCTTCTATGAAGAACTGCATGCCATTCTAAGGGGTGCCCCTACAACTACCCCAGCCCTGTGTGTGGACTCCATCAATGGATTCGCACGCAACAGGGATGCGGATTTTGGGGACGAGGAGGATGAGGAAGAGGAGGAGGTTAAAGATAGCGCACAACAAGCAAGCGGAGAAACCGTTTTCCCCGACAGCCAGGAACTGTTTTTCACCCTGGATCTAGTACCCTCCCAACCCACCGAAGGCTGGCTCCCGGACCTAGAAGGTGGAGAAGGGACCTCTGGTAAGTGTGCCTTTGTAAATATAATCCATGGTTTAAAACCAAGCGTGTTTAATGATTAATTTGCCCTGAAGACTTGGGATGCATTCGTGACCAGTACAGCTACTGGAAAAGTCTGTTAACGTGTCTGGGGATGGAGCGGAAAGACTTCAGGGACATCTCAATGAAGCTCTCCTGGATGTACTCCCAAAACCTGTTAGCCACGTGGTGGGGGGAGTGGTGAAGCGATCATCCCAGAGAATTGGGTGTGGGGGGGGAGGGGTTTAGTTGGGTTTGTGCTGCACATTAACCCGAAAACCACAGCCCCTCCTTTTTAAATGGCCAACCCAATGGGTGCTTGGTATGTGAAATAAAGGCACTGCTGTTTGAAACCATCCCCGCATGTTATGAAGGTTAAAGAAGCCAAAGACTGTGGCTTACCATGGCTGCCTGCAAGCTGAATTCTGTTGCCCACTGGCCCTGCATGTGTGATCTCTCACACCAAAGCGGCAGGCCCTCAATATAAGAGGCAAAATGCGACCTTGTAAAGAAAGCACACATGCTATGTAATGTTAACAGCTTGGTTCACTGTAAAAGAGTCTACCTACTGTTCTCTAAAATGTATCTTTTTAAAGACAACTCTCCCTTTTTTTTCCTCCCACAGCTGCAAATGTTTCAACGCTCCCCTTATCATCTCTGTCCCAGAGGCTAGCGAAGATTAGAAGGCAAAAAAAATGCACTCGTGATGAAATGTTCTCTGAGCTCATGCAGTCCTCCCGCACCGAAAGAGCCCAGCAGAATGCATGGAGGCAGACACTGTCACAGTGCAGGAAAGCACAAAATGAATGTGAGGACATGTGGCGGGATCAAGATGATAGGTGGCATCAGAGTGATGAGAGGAGGCAGGGTACAATGCTGAGGCTACTAGGAGATCAAACTGATATTCTCCGATGTATTGTTGAGGTGCAGGAAATGCAGCAGTAGCACAGACCGCCACTGAAGCCCCTGTGTAACCAATCGCCCTCCTCCCCAAGTTCCATAGCTTCCTCACCCAAACGCCCAAGAATGTGGGGGGGGAGCCTCCAGGGACCCAACCCCTCCACCCCAGAGGACTGCCCAAGCAACAGAAAGCTGGCATTCAATAAATAAGTTTTGAAGTGCAGTGTGGCCTTGTCCTTCCCTCCTCTCCCACCCCTCCCGGGCTACCTTTGCAGCTATTCCCCCATTTGTGTGATGAATTAATAAAGAATGCATGAATCTGAAACAACAATGACTTTATTGCCTCTGCAAGCAGTGATCAAAGGGGGGGAGGGATGGGGAGAGCGGTTGGCTTACAGGGAAGTAGAGTGAACCAAGGGGGTGGGTTTTCCATCAAGATGAAACAAACAGAACTTTCACACCGTAGCCTGGCCAGTCATGAAACTGGTTTTCAAAGCTTCTCTGATGCGCAGCACGCCCTGCTGTGCTTTTCTAACCACGCTGGTGTCTGGCTGCGCGTAATCAGCGGCCAGGCGATTTGCCCCAACCTCCCACCCCGCCATAAACATCTCCCCCTTACTCTCACAGATATTGTGGAGCACACAGCAAGCAGTAATAACGATGGGAATATTGGTTTTGCTGAGGTCTAATCGAGTCAGTAAACTGCGCCAGTGTGCTTTTAAACATCCAAAGGCACATTCTACCATCATTCTGCACTTGCTCAGCCTATAGTTGAACAGCTCCCAACTACTGTCCAGGGTGCCTGTGTATGGCTTCATGAGCCATGGCATCAAGGGGTAGGCTGGGTCCCAAAGCATAACTATAGGCATTTCAACATTCCCAATGCTTATTTTCTAGTCTCGAAAGTAAGTCCCTTTCTCCAGCTGTTAAAACGGACCAGAGTTCCTGAAGATGCGAGCATCATGTACCTTTCCCGGCCATCCCACGTTGATGTTGGTGAAACGTCCCTTGTGATCCACCAGTGCTTGCAGCACCACTGAAAAGTACCCCTTTCGGTTTATGTTCTAGCTGCCTTGGTGCTCTGGTCCCAAGATAGGGATATGCGTTCCGTCTATCGCCCCACCACAGTTAGAGAATCCCATTGCAGCAAAGCCATCCCGCTATGACCTGCACATTTCCCAGAGTCACTACCCTTGATAGCAGCAGCTCAGTGATCGCATTGGCTACATGGATCACAGCAGCCCCCACAGTAGTTTTGCCCACTCCAAATTGATTCCTGACTGACGGGTAGCTATCTGGCATTGCAAGCTTCCAGAGGGCTATTGCCACTCACTTGTGAACTGTGAGGGCTGCTCTCATCTTGGTATTCTTGTCCTTCAGGGCAGGGGAAAGCAAGTCACAAATTTCCATGAAAGTGCCCTTACGCATGCAAAAGTTTCGCAGCCACTAGGAATCATCCAAGAACCTGCAACACCAGTCTGTGCTTGTTTCCCGGGCCCAGAATCAGTGTTCCACAGCATGAACCTTCCCCATTACCACCATGATGTCCAAATTGCCAGGGCCCGTGCTTTGCGATAAGTCTGTGTCCATGTCCTCATCAATCTCATCACCACACTGCCGTCGCCTCCTCGCCTGCTTTTGCAGGTTCTGGTGCTGCATATACTGCAGGATAATGCGCATGGTGTTTACAATGCTCATAACTGCCACAGTGATCTGAGCGGGCTCCATGCTTGCCATGGTATGGTGTCTGCGCGGAAAAAAGGTGCGAAACGATTGTCTGCCATTGCTCTCACAGAGGGAGGGGCGACTCACAACATGGCTTAGGGTTGGCTTACAGAGAATTAAAATCAACAAAGGGTAAACTCATTAATTGTCCACTCTCTATAGCACTGATAGAGAGATATGCACAGCTATTTGCTCTCCCAGGTAGTAATTACTTACTCTGGGTTCAATAATAAACAAAAGTGATTTTATTAAGTATAAAAAGTAGGATTTAAGTGGTTCCAAGTAATAACAGACAGAACAAAGTAAGTTACCAAGGAAAATAAAACAGAAGACACAAGTCTAATCCTAATACATTAAGAAACTGATTACAGATGAAATCTCACCCCCAGAGATATTCCAAAAAGCTTATTTCACAGACTGGACTCCTTCCTAGTCTGGGTCCAGCAATCACTCACACCCCCATAGTTACTGTCCTTTGTTCCAGTTTCTTCCAGGCATCTCTTTGGGGTGGAGAGGTCATCTCTTGGGCCAGCTGAAGACAAAATGGAGAGGTTTCCAGGGCCTTTTATATTCTCTCTCTTGTGGGTGGAAAACCCTTTGTTCTTCTGTGCAAAGTCACAGCAACAAGATGGAATTTGTAGCCACCTGGGCAAGTCACATGTCCATGAATGATTCAGCTTTTTGCAGACTGACGCCATTGTTTACATGTTAGTTTGAATGTTCCCAGGAAAGATGTGGATTGGCGTCTCCCAAAGTCCATTGTCAGTTAAGTGTTTCTTGATTGGGCACTTACTGAGAATAGTCCTTTCTCAAGAAGGTGACCAAATGCTTCAAAGAGGCTATTTAGCATCAAACACATTGAGATACAAGCACATAGCCAATATTTGTAACTTCAAATACAAAAATGATAAACACATACAGACAGCATAATCATAACCAGCAAACTACAGCCTTTCCATAGACACCCTACTTGACCTCCTCGTATAAGACCTGGTGCAGCCATAGGACCCTGGTTGCAATAATGATCTATATGGTCACAGTTCATGTCAATAACGTCACACTGGGTTTGGTTGGCTAGAACTCAAAGAAAAGGATGTTATATTAACTATTTAGTTCCATGGGCAAAACATATACTTCTAAAATAGGTCAATGTGGAAATCCAGGAACAGTTAAAGGAAGTCTCATGGTGCTGCTGAACTAGCCACATACACTGCATTTAGAGAGAAACAGCCAAAAGATTTATCCATCCATTTGGTTTCACTTCTTTCATTATTATTTTCAATTAACAGCATAAAGTAGGAGCAGGTTGCACAGATCAATCAAACAAATCTCAGAATTCATAATATAAACTCAAAATTATATTATATTTGTTCCTTTCAATGTCTTATGCTATCGATTTACCTTTGTCCTTACATGGCCCTCATCATCATAGTATCTGACATATCTATTTACTGAAGTAAATAGAGCTAGATTGTAATTTGGATTAGATGCCCATGTAGGAGAGTAAAAACCACCTTTTCCTCCCTGCATAGGCTATCTGGACCTTGGGTCCAGACACACAGGCATAAAAAAGCATTGAAGGACAGATTTTAAAGGTATTTAGTTTTCTAATCATGCAGATAGGTGCCTAGTGTGATTTTCAAAAGTGCACAACTCCCATTGAAATAAATAGCATTTAGGCCATGTGCTGGGGTGTTTACCCCACAGTTGCCCTGAAAGGGATAATGAAGACAAAGAAGACCCAACAGGCCACATCTGAGAGGAATCAGATGACTAAGTAATCTCCTGACTGAGTGAGGGAGCCCAGCTGAAGAGGAATGAAAAGCAGGAAATTGGCAGCAGAAAGGTCAATAGAAAATTCTGCAGTCACTCCTGGGAGAAGTTAGGTGCCTGTGGGTTGGCAAACACAGGGAAGGGGGAAGCCAGGAAGGTAGGACAAGGCTCAGGGAAAGGCAGTAAAGGCTAGAAGGGAACAGACATTGACTGGTGACTAGAGTGTTCCTGAGCTGGAACCCGGAATAGAGGGCAGGCCCGGGTTCCCCTGCCAGCCACTGAGGAAGTGACACCATGGGACAGTGAATGCTGAAGGAAGACTTTGATACCCCAAAAGGGGATAATGCAGATACAGTAGTGACCTGGCCGGACGGCTGAGTCACAAAGAGGTGGCAACAGCAGTTTTTGGTGCTAGAGAGGGGCTGCAGACCCAGAGAGAGAGGCAGAGAGATGGCGTGCAACCATGGGAAAGGGTGTTTACCTGATGAGCTATTCCCCAGAGTGACCAGGAGAAGGCACCATCCTAGTGCTGAGTGGAGCACCCCATCACAGACCACTAGAAACCTTTGAAAATCCCACTAGGCATCCTTCTGCATCTTTAGTTGCCTACATACCTTTAAACACCTGTCCCTCTGTGCCTACTCCCATCCCCTCCAGCTTATGGGTGAGGATTGGACTGCAGAATAAGAAGTTACTTCCTGTGTACAGTAACTGAAGTTCTTCAAGATCTGTTGTCCATATGCACATTCCATTAAAGGTGTGCATGCAACTCATGTGCCAGAAATTGGAGTCTTTTTGGCCAACAGTACTCATAGGGAACACATGCGTTTGTCTGTCCTCATGCTCCACACTGAGAGCACATATGGGTGAAGTGTGCCAGCTGCCATTTGGTTCCTTCTCACTGCAGAATCTGGTGCTGAGGTAAAGAAGATGGAAGCGCAAGTTGTGGCTGTGCATATGAAAAACACATCACAAAGAACTCCAGTACTGTACACTGTGATTAACTTCTCATTCTCCAGTCCACACCATTGGAGCCTTCAAAGGCAAAAACCCCTCCCCTATGCTTTTGGACTCTGAATGTTCTCACACAGCAGGGTCTAGCAAGCCCCATCTGAAGCAGGTCTCATGGACGTGGTCATCAGAAAGACCCGAAGCCAGGCCTCCCTGTCCTTCCTCTTGTGAGAGCTGAAAGCCTTACAAATTGCACTATTGCTGGGAATGTGTGAGTCTCCCAGACAATTGAGGCACTTTGAGTGCAAATCTGAGGCTGGGAAAGCTCCCTCACATGAGGGGCAGAGTTTGAATCTGGGAGAACCAGACAAAGCCATTCTGAAGGTGAGTCAGAAACTCTCTGAAGAACCAAGGGCTGCAAGAGGCAACCAAATAACTATAACTACTAAAAAGGTCCTGTGGCACCTTTGAGACTAACAGAAGTACTGGGAGCATAAGCTTTCGTGGGTAAGAACCTCACTTCTTCAGATGCAAGTAATGGAAATCTCCAGAGGCAGGTATATATCAGTGTGGAGATAACGAGGTTAGTTCAATCAGGGAGGGTGAGGTGCTCTGCTAGCAGTTGAGGTGTGAACACCAAGGGAGGAGAAACTGTTTCTGTAGTTGGATAGCCATTCACAGTCTTTGTTTAATCCTGATCTGATGGTGTCAAATTTGCAAATGAACTGGAGCTCAGCAGTTTCTCTTTGGAGTCTGGTCCTGAAGTTTTTTTGCTGTAAGATGGCAACCTTTACATCTGCTATTGTGTGGCCAGGGAGGTTGAAGTGTTCTCCTACAGGTTTTTGTATATTGCCATTCCTGATATCTGACTTGTGTCCATTTATCCTCTTGTAGTAGTATAACTACTAACTAAACTATCAATAAAAGCTAACAACTATATAGTAAAGAAAGGGCTGGCAGTCTCTAGGACAGTCAGAACTATGTCCCTAAGCCAGGAGGCAATGAGCAGAACTGGGTGGCAGCTGGTGCGCTTTGCCATTATATGGCCTTGCTATGGAGCATGAGGACTGAAGACTGTATGCTGTATGGATACTGCTGGCTCAAAAAGGCTCCAATTTCTGGTACATGAACCAGATACATATCCATTAATGAAATGTGCCTATGGAGAAGCACTCAAAAGAGAATGCTGGCTTTGGCTCCACCCCATACCCCCTCACAGGTCAGTGCTGGTGAAGGGGTGTTGGAATTTGTTGCTGGTATAGACTATATTTACTACCACTTCAGTGCAAGTTGGGGAGGACTAGCAAATTGGAGGTCCACGTCTGAATCACACTGCCTCCCCAAGCTACTCTTGGGGTGACGCAAGTTACTCACCATCTCTTGCTCAGGGCTGTGCCTAAAATTAAAATTTTAGATAAAATCTTGATAATTAAAAGTTTAAAAAAAATTTAAAAACATATTCTTTATCATGTTCCACTCAATCTGTATTTCATTACTCGTGTATAGTTTGAAGGAAATAAATAGGTGCTGAAATATCCATCCCTAGAAACTATCCATGAGAAAGGGACAAGTAAACTACTTCAAGATCTCTGTAAGTTTCACCTCAAAGAGTAAGCGCCATATGATCCTCTCAAAGAGGAAAATGTTTAAAGTCGTGTGGAAAGAACAGGGCCTGTGGACCACAATCTCCCATTGAACCTCAGGATCAATGTGAAAAGCAGAGCAGCAAGCTAAACAATCCTGGTCCATCTCAAGGCAAACGTTTCTCTTCTGCAATATTCTTTGGCCTTTCCCGAACACTTGGTAGCATTGCTCCCTCAAGAACTATAATGCCATTTGCTCTCCCCACTGCACCTGTGACCCATCTCCCTCTGTCTCACCCATCTCCGAGGGGATTAGAAGTGTGGAGAAAGAGTTAATGCTACTTGGTGCAGAATTAATTCCAGTGCATTTCCCTATTGAAAATCCACCATGTTTAGAGGAGGACATAATTTAGACAGCAACTGCTACTTGACTCAACCCTTTCCCATCTCCACTTGTTTCACCCAACCTCTCCTTTTGAATCCCCAACCATGGTGTGAGAGGCATTTATCTGTTTATTTCTATGCTCCCCGCTCTACTTCCACCTTGTTTCTCTCCACTCCAGTCTAAAGAAGAGAAGAACCTCAAACGAATAAGGTAATTGTGATAATAAATGAAGGGAAGAAATGTGGACCACCGAAACAAAACTGGAGGAAATTTATGCTTGGCAGTGGCGTAGCCAGGTTCTAAGAGCAGGGGAAGCAAACATATAAAAAAAGGCGCCACTTGCTGCAAAGCAGTGAAGAAAAAAAAGAAAACCCCAAGTCTTGCCGCTGAAGACTGAAGAACCTGCCGCCGAATTACCCACCGCTGAATTGCTGCTGAAGACCCGGAGCGACTGAAGAAACCCGCCGCCGAAGTGAGTGCCTGAGTGCCGCCGAAGACCCGGACGTGCTGGGAAGCGCCCCCAAGTGAGTGCTCAGGGGAGCGGCTGTTCCCCCTGCTCCCCCCCAGCTACGCTACTGATGCTTGGGTGAAAGATATCTGGAAAGGGGAAAGTGTAAATGCTGCTTTCATAAACTGTAGTCTTTACGAAAACAAGAAGTGGCAAACAAAATTCCACAATGGCAAGAAACCATGTGGATATGTTTTACAAAATAATGAATGCAGAGTGCAAATGCATAAAGGTGATCCAGAGGCGCTAAAAGGCTAAGCAATACACCTGAGAATGGATATAGTGTAGAAAATGGCTTAATCTAAATGGACAAAGTAAATATTGGATGGATCTTAATGGATATTTGAATCTAAGATAAATTAATACTTAAAGACAAGAGAAACATTTCAGTATATATATTTTTACTATCTGAAAAGAACAGCACTCATTAAATGTCAAGTAACATGACTTACAAGAAAGTTACATGTTTGGTTGAAATTACTGGATTCAACAGCCTCCTAATTATTGCCCTCCCTAGAGTAGCAAGAACCTTGGAATACTGAGATTTTAAAAAGCATTTATTCCAGTATCAGGAAATTTCAGTTCCTAGTTTTCTTTAAACTGACAGCTTAATTACTTGTGTTTGCTGATGATTGTATATACAGTTTATCTGTTGTATTATATTATTTTACAGAAATGTAGACACTTTGCAGTATGGATAGAAAGTCACAGTCCCTGCTATGAAGAATTTACAATTTAGAAGTAACAAGGAGTGGAAATAACAAGACAAGAAGAATTGCACATATATTGCAGCTCCATGCACTATCTATCTAGCTTCTTATATGGCTGTCATCACTGTAGTAGCCATGTCTAACTGGCCATTTTCTCATGAAATTACCACATTTGTGAATGCAATTGTGCTAATTATGAGAGCAAATTAGATATGCATCTCACTGAACATCTGTGCATGCAGTTCTGAAAAGCTGGCATCATCAAAAATATTAAAGATAAACATTTGGTCCTTCCACATAGTCTAGACCAGCGGTTCTCAAACTGTGGGTCGGGACCCCAAAGTGGGTTGAGACCCCATTTTAATGGGGTTGCCAGGGCTGGCACAGACTTGCTGGAGCCCGGGACCGAAGCTGAAGCCCGAGCCCCACCACCCAGGACTGAAGCCAAAGCCCAGGGGCTTCAGTCCTAGGTGGTGAAGCTCAGGTTACAGGCCCCCTGCCTGGGGCTGAAGACCTTGGGCTTGGGTTTTGGTTTTGTGCTTCCCCTCCCCAACCTGGGATGGTGGAGCTTGGGCTTTGGCACTGCCACCTGGGCTCAGACTTCGGACCCCCTCCTGGAGTCATGTAATAATTTTTGTTGTCAGAAAGGGGTTGTGGTGCAATGAAGTTTGAGAACCCCTGGTCTAGACGTTAGCCAGAAACATCATAGTAAATTCCATTCCCAATTCAATACAATCTGTTTTTAATGATATACAGTGGGGTTGGTAACACAAACTGTATCTGGAAAGATGTGAACTTTTTGATCATGAAATAAAAATACCAAACCACAGTTATGTCATGTTCTTTGTCTCACAAAAATGCAACGGTCATAATTTGTGAAATTAGAAATTGTGAGGGAGGGGATGTTGTAACGTTTGAGAAATGAGATATAGACAGAAAGTTTTAGTAATATGCAAGGTAGGGTTGAATTTCTATAGTAACATGCACTCAGAAATGGGAGATTTTCAATATGATGTTCTTTCTCTTCCACTGTTAAGTCAAACATTTCAACTTACAATTCTCTGAGATTTCAAGCTTTCCATGTGGAACTGTATAAATCCTTAATCAAAAAAACCCTTGCATGCTGTAATGGGTTAAACTTAAAATAAAAATGAAGAGCTTCTTAACTGCAAACAATAGAATTTCTAATTACAAAGAGATATAACCTGCAAAAATAGGATTTTGCAACTTCTGTAGACATATATAGGACAGTAGTTGAAATGAACTAGAAAGTACTTCAAACAGAGTTTAATTCACATTTAAAGCAAAGCAAATAAAGGACCAAACTTTCCCCCATGTGGGTTATCCCTTTGTAGGAAAAAGAGAACTCAGTGAGTTTAGTACCAGAGAGGTTCTACCTTATTGTTCTATGCAGTGGTTCTCAAACTTTTGTACTGGCCACACCTTTCACATAGCAAGCCTCTGAGTGCGACCCCCCTCCCTTATCAATTAGAAACACGTTTTTATATATTTAACACCATTATAAATGCTGGAGGCAAAGCGGGATTTGAGGTGGAGGGTGACAGCTCGTGACTTCCACCCCATGTAATAACCTTGCAACCCCCTGAGGGATCCCAACCCCCAATTTGAGAACGCCTGTTCTATTGAATGTTGTTGCAGGATTTGCTTTTATTCCCATAGAAACAGATGGGGATTGCCCCTGTTCTCACATTGCAGGGTAGGGTCTATCCATACATAGATCCAATGACTCCACATAACTTCTAGCCTCTTCAGTGGCCTCTGCTGACAATCCAACCCCATGGGGAGAGAGGGCTGCTGAACAGTGCGGAAACTCAAATCAAAGCTGATGCAGTGAACATTAACTTACATGAAGATTCCTCACCCAGTGTAAAGGCTGGGGAATGATCTGAAGTAGTATTTAGTGATTTGCAGTGCTTTGTAATAACAGATTAGAATAGCTCTTAACGTTCTATTATATTCTGCTTTCCTTTATGAGGAAAACCTAAGCCATTTTCTAGTCTACATAATAGTGGAGTCTAATTGTACAAAGTAGTTAATTGGCATCTTTGTCAAAATAAAGAGCTAGTATAAAGGATTCCCATTTCCTTCTATCAGATAATGAAATAAGAAATGACACTGATCTAAAATCCAAACTCTTTTAAATGGATAATTGGTATTACAGAATAAGAGGAAATGACTTTCATTTTAAGAACATATTGAAACCATTCTGTTGCATACAGAAATTTTCAGCTTTCTAAATGGTCTAATGAACATTTCAAATAGCACAAAAAATTTATTTAATTACTTAAGTAGAGTACTCTGCATTGCTCCATTTTTCTCCTCTGGGTGGTCTAACTGCACAATATTAAGAGCTACGGTATTGAGTCAAAGTCAAGTTAAAAAGTGAGCATCGCTAGTCTACTTATACCAACCAAGAATAGGTATATCTAGGGGTTTGCCCTGACAATACCAAGCACTTTACCACTCAACACACATACAGTAACAAGAAATCAGTTTAATATACCCTCAGAAAACACATATAACCAAACAGTAGAAACATTTTATTATTAATCTCCTTGAAGAAGCAAAACACAAAAGAAACCTGATCCTTTTCTCACATGCATGGAAATCAGGAGTAACTTCAATTAAGTCAAGGGTCTTATATGCCTCTATGATCTTTGTGAGAAGAGAACTGGCTCACAGTATATAATACACCTCTACCCCGATATAACGCGACCTGATATAACATGAATTCGGATATAACGCAGTAAAGCAGTGCTGGGGGGTGAGGGGGGCTGCGCACTCCGGCGGAGGAAAGCAAATTTGATATAACTTGGTTTCAACTATAACGCGGTAAGATTTTTTGGTTCTCGAGGACAGCGTTATATTGGGGTAGAGGTGTATATGACTTTCATAAAAATGTGTGTGGACTTTGATCTTTCTATGAAGTGAGGAGAAGGTGAGAAGAGGAAACACTGTTTGAACTTCACAGCCTGTGGAACTGTTTCACTACTGTGTTACTACAGTTTTCCACCAATGTAATTTATTTAGATAAAATTGACATAAACCTGAAGTAAATAGTGATGAGGTAAGTGCTGTATATTTAAATTACATGATTTATTCATTCGCTATTGCATACATGAGGGAAGAATGGGTCCTCCACTTAACAAAATAATGGACTTGATTCGCTTCTCAATTTCACCCCTTTGCAAACATTGTGTGGTTGTAACCACCTGCCCAAGCATTGAAGCACTTATGCAGGTATGCAAAGGCACAAATCCAGAGAGTGTCTTGATGGATGATATACAAAATGGAGCCAGAGCTGAAAATAACTTAGGTGAAATTTGGCATAAGAATCGTGTACATGCATGAGGCCATGTGCCTGAGAAGCTGAAGGCAGGAATATACTGTTTTGACTGGACTGGACTTTATAGTTTCAGCCAGAGATAGTACAGCTTGAAACCTGTCCATTGGTAGATAGGAGCAGTCCTTGTTGCCACAGCCTATTAATGTTATGTGCGGTGTCAGCTGTAACTTTGACTTGCCCAAATTCAGTTTCAGGCTAAGACAAGTGAACAGCTGTCTGATAACGACAATGTTGTGCTGTACTTTGGGTTTATCTACATTACCTGTAGAATCGACGGGCAGCGATTGATCCAGCGGGGGTTGATTCATCGTTTCTAGTCTAGATGCGATAAATTGACCGCCAAGCACTCTCCCATCAACTCTGGCACTGCACCGGCGAGAGAGGCGCAGGCGGAGTCGATGGGGTAGCGTCGGCTGTCGACTCACCGCAGTGAAGACACCGCGGTGAGTAGATCTAAGTATGTCGACTTCAGCTACATTATTCACGTAGCTGAAGTTGCGTAACTTAGATTGATCCCCTGCCTCCCCCCCCCCCCCCCCCCCACACCAGGCCTTGGACACTTGAAGCCCTGCATGCCAGCCAATCATCCAGGTAAGGGAAAATTTGGATGCTGAGGTGGCACAAATGAGCCATTGCTAGCACCATGCACTTTGTGAAGACCATTGGGGCCAATGACAGGCCAAAGAGAAGCAGTGTATATTGGTAATTGGTGCCTCCTGCTATGAAGTGAAGGAATTTCCTGTGGGAGGGATGTATTGCTACTTGATAGTATGTGTCCTGCCAGTCGAGGGCAGCATACCAAAGATCTTGTAACCCTCTGGGGGAGGAGAGGCAGACTAAGGCAGACTGCCTCATCTGGAGATATAGCAATGATATATGTGGAGGGACATCTATGGGTTCCGCCACTGTTTCTCCTTCTTCAACAGGGTCCAAACCTGTTGGAGGAAAGACTGGTTGAGGAACTTGTTCAAGAGTTTCTTGGGATGAAAGAGCTTAAAGTGCTTCAATGAGATGAGGGAGAAGATGAAGAATGCTGTTTCTCACCCAACTGATGCTTAGAGTCCTGTGTAAAAGAAATGGCACTCCCAATAGATTCTGGATCTGTCAGTTCACGTCAGGGTCCAGTGCTTACAACAGATGCACAGGTCTCATGACCTCCTTCATCAGATGAACTTTTAAATTACAGTCTCTCTGCTTTTATGGAGGTACAAATTGTGCATTTGTCTCTCAGATGCCCTGTGCGGATTGTCTTTCCTGTATATCTGTGACAGGGAATACAACCCTGCAGGTGCCACATTTTTGGAAACGTGGGGATTTCTTCATAATAAACCCCCAAAATTTAGTTTACCTAGTTTAGTTTTAGACTAACATTAAGATCTAACTAAACTAACAATAGTCTAAAGAACTGCATATAAAAAGAAATTCTTAGAAAGTTGGCTGAGCTGTTAGCAAAGCTATGGGGAGCTCCAACTCTCACCATGAGTGATGAGAAGGAATAGAAAGGGCAGCAAATATGCTCCTTTCAGTTTTATGCCCTTGGCTGAGCACACAATGGGAGTAGGGGCATGTGTGCTGCCTAGTGGTACCGTTGGCAAATGTCTCTGACTTGACTGCATTGGGCACACACATACCTAAATGACAGAATCATGGAAGAAAGAGGTGAACAAGACTACTTAGATCAGTGATACTCAGATTGATGCTTGTAACCCGCAGATGGCTCTTTACTCCTGGGGGAATTCTGTGCCCTGCGGGAGTGCAGAATTCATACCTTCTGCAGATTTCTTGGCTCCCCTGCAGAAAAATGGGGGAGCCAAGAAATCTGTGGGGAACACATATCCCTTCCACGGCAGCCTGGAGGCGTCTGCTGGGAGCAGCCGGCAGCAGACAGCGGAGTAGAGGGAGGCTGAGCGTGCATGCTTGCATCCACGGAGAGACGTTAAGGTGGTGGGGCTGGGTGCTTGCCCGCATGAGAATGAATGAGACATTCATTCTGATCCTCTCGTCACTGCTGCTGCATCCTGGACTTGGACATGTAGGGCTGTGTGAAACAGGCTCTGCCCCTGAGGCAGAGCAGAAATGTAACAACTGAACAGACAGGCTGCTCATTCCCACTGTTAGTTAATTGATGCCATCCGTAGCCAATTAAGGCTCCTTTACCTTGCCAGAGCGGTGTAAATGACAGTAACGGAATCATCAGCTAGGAAGGTCTCTGTGCTCTCTCGCTTTTTTTCCTGTGCCAAAGAGGCACATTGGGGTTAGATTACAGCTCAGGATCTATTTTACTCATCCATTTAAAAAAAATGCAGGACAATGATTAGCAAACCCGGATGACTTTCTTGTGTGAAACTCTGAGCAATTTAAAGCGACATTCTACTTTATAGAACACCAAACACCAAAATAAAAGTAATGTAATTTAAATGAAAATCCAGGATTATAACTGGAATACCGGGTCTTGGTTACCAGTACAGTATTTGTAACTCAATGTTCATGTAAAAAGAACAGGAGTACTTGTGGCACCTTAGAGACTAAGAATTTTTTTGAGCGTAAATTTTGGTGGGCTACAGCCCACTTCGCTTATGCTCAAATAAATTTGTTAGTCTCTAAGGTGCCACAAGTACTCCTGTTCTTTTTGCGGATACAGACTAACACGGCTGCTACTCTGAAACCTTAATTTTCATGTGTTTAGGAAATGCTGAACAGTTACTGTGATTTTTTTTCTGTATGGAAGTTTAAATAAATTACCAAAATAAGTGAAACTGGTGTGATTATATTGCATTATTTTGACAAATAAAATATGCAGAATTTATTTTTTGGTGCAGAATTCCTTCAGGAGTAGCTCTAATGCGTCTCCTGCAGCTCTTTGCAGCACATGATATTAACGTTATTAAGCAACCAGGATACTTTTACTATATTATTAACCAAGTAAGTTATCAACTTTCACTAAGTTATTAACTTAGTTGCTATGAGAAAATATATAAGTATTTTCCTTGTCATACTGTTTAAATATGACTAGTACTGTAGTAAATGAAACAATGAATTCACACTGTTTTTCAGTAATGTTGATTGCCAATTTGGCTCCTGAACCACTGAGGTCTGCATATCACTGCCTTAGAAGTCATATTCATCCTGTCCTTTTCTCAAAGCAGGATTGTTCTAACATTCAAATAAAGAAAGATTTTTTTTCTGGTAAATAAGGAACTAAATCCATTATGAGAAAGCTACCCAGAATGTTAATAAATTAAGAGAAAAACAAAATCCTTCAAATCACTAATTGTATTTACTGTTATTAATTACAGTTAATTACTTTGCCAAATATAAGAGAATGTTTCCTTTATCAAATGATTTTTTACAGTTACAGTCCTATAAAAACTCAGATCTTTTTAATAAAAGGTAATAAGAACTTTATGGAGTAATAGGAAATGACTAGTATAAGTACACATTGAAACCATTTGATTACACAAAGGAATTTTCATCTCTTTAATGGACTAATGCATGCTGAAATGTAATGGGATAATTTGCTCAACACCTACTTAAGCGGAAAACTCTGTGATGCCTGAATCTTCCCTTCTCTGCGGTCTGACGAAGCAATATATTGCATACATGAAAGCATCTGTGACACTTTGATAGATACTGTTAGGCTGAAGCCAATGCATAATTGGTCTCTGCTAAAAGAAATGTCTCCAACTGCCTCTTGGAAAACATATCTAAATATTACATTAAAACAAAAAAAAAAATGGAAAATAACTACAATTTGTTCATCTTACCCTTGTTTTTTATGATACCCAGAACTTTACTTCCTTCTTTGACTGGTTGCATATGTGTGCATGTGCCCAGAATGTTAAAGCTGGAGAGTTTTCTGTAGCAATACTTGTTGGGGTGACCCCTCATTGTGGCCCCTGCTAAGGCAATATAAGGGTGGGGCAGCCCGGTCTCCGATCATTTCCTTCTCATCACCTGTGGCCCAAGTTTGAGCTCCCTGTTCAGTTTACCTCACATACATTTTCCTCTGTGCAATCTGCGAGTTTAGCTTTCTACTTACCTGTAGATAGTTAGCAGCTAGTACCCGTTAGCGAGGGTTTTTATTATATTTTAATAGTTTTTGGTGTAGTCACCAGTAGCATGCAGCATTCATTGGGCTTTAAGCACTGTTTGTCATGTGGGGTTCTATCCTGAGTAGTGACCCCCATGTGCACTGCCTTTGTGCCTCAGCAAGGGACACATGCAGGAGAGGTGTAGTAGCTGATTCTTTCAAGAAAAGGATGCAGATTTCCAGAGACTTGTGGCCTCAAACACCATCACAGGGAGCAGGCAAAAAGGCCTCAACTGAGCACCCTGCCACCACAGACTGTGACTATACCTGTGATGGTCTTTGACAGACCCCTGGACTTGGATTCTTCTCCATGAAGAAAGAGGGGACATTCTTCCCCTTCAGGGCCCCCCTGAAAGAGGACTCAGAAGGCAGACTGGAGACTCTTGAAGTCGAAAGAAGAGCTCCTCTTCTTCCTTAAAAAAATACTTGAAACATCATTGGGATTCTTCAGGTACTTAGTAGAGCTGGGACATCTATCCATGTCTCCCGGATATCATGGCAGGAGGATATTAGTTCCATGCCATTGACCCTGGTACTGTCAGCAGAACAGCTGTTGAGTCTGTTAACAATGGACACTGTTTCAGCACTAATGTTATGGTACTAACAACTCCACAAGCTTATAAAGCAGCAAACGACTCATTTTGCCTCTCTGTTCCAGACTTTATTGTGGTGCATAAGTCCACTGCATTGGTGGTGCATCCTCCTTTAGGGGCCTGTCGGTCTCAGCTCAGCTGCAGAGACTGTTAGCTGTATTAGTGTCTGCACCAGCTACAAAATATGGCAAGGACTCAGTGCCCTCTTTGGCACCAGCACACACAGTGTCATCATAGATTGGACCATCGGTGTTCATACTAGCCTGTTTCCCTGTCTCAGTACCAACAACCTCAGTACCAGAACAGTCGTCAGTTGGTGCTACAGTGCAAAATGTAGTCAGGACCCAATCTAAGAAAGACATGCTTTCAGTGTCTCTGTGCACCACTGTAATACCAACTACCATATCTACCTAGGTACCAGTGTTAGTATCTTCACAGAGGGCTATAGATACAACAGATCACCTAGTGTCCCCATCAGGCTTTGCACCCCTGATGCCCATGGGCTACTCAGATGATTCTTCTCAGTCGAGCTCAGAATCTTATAGTATCTCACCATCCTCTCCTAGATGCAGTCACTCTAGCTAATCATCTAGGCTTCCCCCAGGAGAACATCAGTACCAGGGGCAGGGCCAATCATTCAGCAGGAACAAGTCATCAGGGCCTAATACTTTTTGGCTGCCCATGCCTTATGGTCTCCCTCCATGGAATTATTGGAACCCTTTGGTGTTTCCTGGTCCCCCACGTCTCAATCACTGGCCCAATCTAGAGGAAGGTTGCCACTGCCTTTGGCAAAACAGCTTCCAGAGCCACCTAAATTGGAAGCACACAGAGATTCTATTCACCCTTGAGCTCCAGGCTTGACAAAGCCCTGGCTGGGATGATTTAGTTGGGGATTGGTCCTGCTTTGAGCAGGGGGTTGGACAAGATGACCTCCTGAGGTCCCTTCCAACCCTGATATTCTATGATTCTATGTACTGCAGGAGGAGCCACTGCTGATGAACCAGTTCTATCACATAAGCATCCATTGGCTCCTGTTATCCCTTCCTCCTTCTCACCCGATGACTCCATGATCCTGGACTCTTCTTCTCTGGTTGCAGAGGATTTTAAGTCTCATCAGGCACTGCTGACAAGAATGGCTGGGGCTTTGAGCATAGAAGCTGAGCTTGTGCAAGAGAATACTTACATGCCAGCTGCTCTCCAAAATAATGAGGTTTTTCTAGAACTGACAAAGACCTTGTGGAATACACGAGTCTCCTTAGCTCCTAGAACTAAGCGCACATAATTTCCATCCTGCCTCACTAGTTGTTACATCCACCAATGAGAGATCACATCAGGGGAGATTTAAATCAACTCCCACAGAAAAAAGAGTCCCAAATACTTGATCTATTTGGGAGAAAAAAATCATTCCATTTCCTCTCTCCAGGTGCACATAGTGAAACAGAAGACAGTGTTAGCTAAATGAGACTTTGTAAACTGCAATGCAATGTCAAAGTTTTTGACAAACTACCAAAAAAATGCAAGGGAAGAAAATAAAGCTTTTCTGGCAGAAGGCTCCATGGTGGCCAACCTGTTGCTTCACTCCATGCTTGATGTGGCTGATGTTACTTCTATGGCGATAGCATCTGCACTAACAGTGAGGAGACCCTCATGATTACAGAACTTGGGCATAGCTTCTGATATCCAGCAAACTACAAAGGTCATCCTATTTGACAATTAACTTTTATTTTCAGATAAAACCAGTGAAACTTTACATTATTTAAAGACTCTCACGCTACCCTTTGTTTGTTAGAAATCGATACCCCAGCCATCTGCCATCATTACAGATCCAACAACAACATCAACATCAACATCAGTATAACAGACAGCCTGTATACCCACCAAGATAGTAAAAATTGTTGAAGAGAAAGCACAAATCACAGAGAAAGAGGCCCTCTAACTTCAGCTCGACAGCATCCTCAGTTGTTAAGAAACAGTCCATTTGATTTCTTCGAAGACAGCAATATAGTCAGTCATCAGTGATTTTCCAGCCATCTCTCCTCTAGGGACAGACTGTCCTGTTTCCTCCCTGCTTGGGACTCTATACCTACAGACAAATGGCTCCTAAGCACTGTGAGACTGGGATATTCTATCCTATTTCTCTCCATCTCCCATTCCCACCCACCTGCCCCGTCGCTATTCAGGGACCAATCTCACAGGTCAATGCTCCTTCAAGAAGTTCAGACACTGTTCACTCTAGGGGCCCTAGAGGAAGTTCCCCTTCAACATCAGGGAAAGGAGTTTCACTGACAATACTTTCTGATCCATCAAGTACCAGGTGTGGGGGAGATCTGAGACCCAGGGTGGACCTTTGAAATCACAGCAAGTTCATCAAGTATGTAAGACTTTGTGTGGTTTCCCTAGCATCAGTCATTCTTTCCCTAGACTGCAATGACTGGTTTGATGCCCTCCATCTGCAGGATGCCTACCTCCATGTGACAATACTGCCAACTCACAGGAAATTTCTAAGATTTCTAATAGCAGCCCAACACTATCAATACTTCCCTTCGGCCTGTTGTCAACCCCATGTCTTTTCACCAAGTATGTGATGGTCTACTTGAGGAGAAAGGGAATATTCATCTCCCCTGACCTGGATGTATGGTTAATGCAGGGCAGATCCAACATCAGATTCTCCATCATATCCAGTTCATCGTTCATCTCTTCAACCATCTGAGACTCATGCTGAACAGGGGAAAATCCACATGAGTCCTGCCATGGAAAACCAAGTTCAGTGGAGCCCTACTCAACTCTACGAATTCAAGGCTTTTCTCCCTCTGGAGAGATTTCAGACCATTCATCAACTATGCCTCCCTCTCAAGTCACACACCACCATCACAGTCTTGATGTGTCTAAAGCTATTTGGCAACACAGCCTTATGTACTTACATGACCCACAATGTCAGGCTTTGCCTGCGTATCCTTCAAAGGTCACTGAAGTCAGTCTGTTGACCGGTCATCCTATAGACAAGTTGGTCTGGGTTCATCCTGCAGTCCTACAATCTCAACAGTGGTGGACTGATCAGAACAACATTTGCAGGGGTGTACCCTTTTCTCACCCACTTCCATCCAGGAGAATCATTACTGATGCCTCTGTGAAAGGGTGGGGGTGCTAGAGAACCTGAAAACACAAGCATTATGAATGGAGCACAAAGCAACTCTTCATATCAACATCCTTTAACTCCAGGTACTTCATGGAGCATGCTATGCTTTGATCCCTTGCATCAGAGGCTTGTCGGTCCAAACACTGACAGACAATACAACTGCGATGTACTACCTAAACAGACAGGGAGGGGCAAAGTCCAATCAGCTTTGTCAAGAAGAAATGAAGTGGTAGAACTTTTGTATCAAAGAAGACATTACTCCTATTGCCACGTATTTACCAAGTTCCCAGAATCAGTTGGCTGATCACCTCAGAAGGAGATTTTCCCAAAATCATGAGCAGTCCCTGAAGAAGTGTGTGCTCAGAAACATTTTTCAGGTCTGGTGCAGTCCATCAGTCAATACATTTGTGACAAAGGATAACAGAAAATGTCAAGTCTGTTCCCAAGTGTGTCATAGTCCAGCCTCACTAACCACAGCCTTTTCCTATGGTGGGGACCAAGTCTCATGTATGCATCTCCCCTCCATTCCTCTCATCCTGAAGGTTGTCAGATTGAAATGACAATACCAAGATAATTATTATAGCATAGTTGAGACAATGCTAGTTCTTGGATTTTCACGGTCTCTTGATTCCACCTCTATGGCCTCTGCCTCCTCTCCCAGACCTGCTATCTCAGCAGCATGGGTGAATATTGCACCTGGATCCAAACAGTCTGCACCTCATGACATGGTGGTTGAGTGGTTAGATAAAGCTGAGAAAGACTGCTCAGTGGCAGTTCAGGAAATATTACTTAATAATAGAAAACAATCCACTAAAGCCACTTATTGAGCTAAGTGGAAGTGTTTCACCAATTGGTCCATTCTCCAGGGAATATAGGCAACAGAAGCTAAGATTCAAGACATTTGAGTACTTGTTACATCTCAAATCCTCAGGCCTCTCTCTAAGCTCCCTAAGGGTTCACTTAGCAATGATCTCAGCTATCCATCCTCCCATTCAAGGGAGACTGGTCTTTTCCAAACCCATGTTCTCTAGATTGTTAAGATTATTCAGCTTTTTCCTCCTGTTATAGATACAGTACCACTTTAAAATCTTAACATTGTATTATCTGCCTTGATGGGTCCTCCATGCAAGCCTATTGCCACCTGTTCTTGGCCTCACCTGTATCAGAAGGTATCTTTTCTCATTGCCATCATATCAGCCAGAAGGATAAGTAAGTTGCTGGTTCTCATGGCAGGACCTCCACACATGCGATTTTTCAAAGATAAAGTAACTTTGAGGCTACATCCAACATTTTTAACTAAAGTGGTATTGGCTTTTCATTTAAACCAGACAATATATTTACCTGTTTTCTCCCCCAAAGCCACACTCAAATAGGGATGAGGAGTGTCTACATACTTTGGATGTGAGGTGAGCTTTAGCCTTCCATCTTGACAGAACTAAGCCTTTCAGGCTGTCCCCTCAGCTCTTCATTTTGTATGCAAGACAGAATAAGAGGGCAAGCACTTTCAGCACAGACAGTTTCCAGATGGATTACTTCCTGTATCACAATAGCTTAGGGGGTAGGCCTCCAGAAAACCATGTCAGATGCTAGCGGACTGCTAGTCACGCCAGAAGACTGACAATGCTTTTCATCCCTGTTCATGTTTATCAGCTAAATTTTAATTAAGTATTAAAAATTGTAGTATTCAGGTGAATATCAAACAGTGCTCAGCTGAAGAGGAGTTAAAAACTGAACAATGGAAAAAGCAAGCAATAAGTAATAAAATTGTATCTATTATTTTATCCTTTACTGCAGCAGCATGTTAATAATCAAATCCAATGACCAACATCATATAACAGAATATACGAGTTAGATATTACTTTCCCCATTACATTTTATTAATAGAATGTTATAAAACATTATGAAAAAAAGCATTGCAATTAGAACACCTGCTTCTGTATAGACAGGTATAAGTACTGAACTCATAATCATAAATTAAAGGTTATTTTCACTGTCATGGTGGCTAAATGTCTTTTGAAAAATAACCTTTTCCTTCACAAAAGGATTTTTCCCCTCATTGAAAAGTTAAAGACCTTCCTCTGAATGCTCCTTTTCTTATACCTTTGACTTAGAGGTGTGTTGTTTGTTTATACTAATGACACAGATGTAAGTACATCTACATGATGAGGTTCACTCTTTCCTTACTTAGGCAAACTTAATTGATACTGGCAGAATCAGGGCCGGCCCACAAAATTTTGGCACCTGAGGCGGGGAGCTCAAATGACGCCCTCATACCCCATTGCTTGGACCAAAACTTTGAAAAAAATCTCAATACTGCCTTCTTCCTGTTCTACTCCTCTCATGGTACTGCTCTGCTATCTATCCCAATAAAGGAGAACTAACAACTTAAAATGCCTTGTTCAAAAATTTTAAGTAACAACTTTCAAATGCCTGACCAGCAAATGTAACTTTTCTTGTCTGCATAGTAAACACTGGCATTTTTATCTGTTTGAATCATCAAAGTGGTGCTTTCCATGCCTTCTTGATTGCAAAGATTTGAACTGCTTCCTGAAGGTCCACAGTCTGGGTCAGCTCATGCTCTATTGAAATGGTTGCAAGGCCAACCAGCCTCTCCTGTGTCACTGTGGAGTGTGGATGTGTTTTTATTAACTTCAGCTTGGAGACGCTGTGTTCTCCACTGGCAACTGTTACAGGAAGTGTTAGAAGTATGTGCAGAGCAACAAAAGCATTTGGAAAGAGGGTGGTCATCTTATTTGTGCATTATATATATATTCATTCCAGAACAGCTTTTGGAGTTGATCCTGCTGAAACGTATCTTGAAAGGGCTTTTAATTCATCACCTAAATCACGTGCATCAATATCGCACGCACGCCATCATGTGTCAACACGGTCTCTAGTGCCTGCATTCCTGGTATAGGCCTTCCTCAGGTATAGTGAGGAGTTTTGGAATATCATACAACATGCCAAATATACTGCTGTGTTCCTTGAGCTGCATGAAACATTCTTCAACTGACTGTACAGCACAATCTAGCACCCAGTTAAAGAATTCAACTTTGAATTGTTGTTTGGGGTCTCTTATGGGATTATCCTGTGCCTCGTAATCAAAATGTCTTCTTCTTCGGTGACTCTTCTATTCTTGAATGGGTAGGAAAATAACTTCAGTGTGAAGTTCCTCTGCCAACTTCTGTGCACTTTTCAGAACCTTTTGAAATCCCTCATCTGACCGGTAAGACTGTAGGTATAACTTTGCTTTGTCCAGTTGTTCCATTGCTCCAGATATATCAAAGTCAACACCTTGGAGTCTCTTGCTTACAATATTTATTTCACACAGTATGTCATGCCACAACACTAAGCCACACAGAAATTTGAAGTTATGTATGTTTCTGGTGATTCCATTTCCCTCTGCCACTGTTCTCCCACGAACAGTTCCTGGCATAGCATTATCCTCCATAATGGCAACTATAGCATCATCTATCTTCCCAATTTGGTATTTGATAGGCTTTATCGTCTCCACTTGACTTTCCCATCGTGTTCCCAGATGTTGCTTCAAAATTTGCCATCGATGAGTTGATGCAGAGAAAAATACATAGATGCTTTGAATTACATTAAAAAATTCAGCAGCCTCACTAGAAGCTGATGCTGCATCACTGACCACCAAGTTCAATGAATGAGAACTGCATGGGACAAAATAAGCTCGAGGGTTTAACTCTCGGATCCGTGTCTGCACTCCTCTGTTCTTTCCTCTCATGTTGGCACCATTATCATAGCCCTGACCTCTCATGTCAGCTGTCACAATTCCTGTATCTTCCAGCTTTTTAAGAAGCACATTTGTCATACCAGCTCCTGTAGTATCAATGTCAATAAATTCTATAAAATGCTCTCTGACAGTCACCATTCCGGGGACATTTTCACTAGGTTCTGTTGTTGTTACAAAATGCACCATTAAAGTCATTTGTTCCGTAAGACTGATGTCAGGTGTGCAGTCCAGAATAACAGAGTAATATCTTCTGACTTCAGATCTGCCACAATCTTCTGTTTGACTTTTGTTGCCAGTAACTATATGATCTCATTTTGAATGGTTTTTCCAAGGTAGTGGTGTGTGTACATTTCTTGGGTGTCAAGTATCAGAGGAGTAGCCGTGTTAGTCTGAATCTGTAAAAAGCAACAGATTCTCCTGTAGGAGAACACTTCAACCTCCCTGGCCACACAATAGCAGATGTAAAGGTAGCCATCTTACAGCAAAAAAACTTCAGGACCAGACTCCAAAGAGAAACTGCTGAGCTCCAGTTCATTTGCAAATTTGACACCATCAGATCAGGATTAAACAAAGACTGTGAATGGCTATCCAACTACAGAAACAGTTTCTCCTCCCTTGGTGTTCACACCTCAACTGCTAGCAGAGCACCTCACCCTCCCTGATTGAACTAACCTCGTTATCTCCACACTGATTTATACCTGCCTCTGGAGATTTCCATTACTTGCATCTGAAGAAGTGAGGTTCTTACCCACGAAAGCTTATGCTCCCAATACTTCTGTTAGTCTCAAAGGTGCCACAGGACGCTCTGTTATTTCTTGGGTGGTGACTCTTCTTAGATGCTCCTGGAGTACAGCATCAATCTCAGCCATCAGCTTCACAATTTTAAGGAAGTTTCCATGTTTGGCACATACAGCTGATCTGAAGTGCCACGCAGTGCTAAGTTTTGGGTAGCAAGCACTCTCACAATGGCAATAAGCCTTTTCAGAACATTTTGCCAGTAAGGAGACTCTGATGCAATCTTCTCTTGATGCTGATCATCTATTGTGACCTTTAACCTTAGTCTCATCTCAAGCTCTTTCCACCTATGGAATGCTCTCTGGTGATTTGCTGTCTTCTCACGGCATCCCAGATTTCTAGTCAGATTTTTCCAGTCCTTTGTTCCTGTAGAACCCAATGTGGCTGGAAAATTAGACTGGAAGAGTTTGCAACAAAAACAGTATGCAGCATTCTGCGTTTTTGAGTACATTAGCCATGGCCTCTCCACTTTGTCACTATTGAGGATTTCACACCAGTAATGTGTTGGATGGAAACTTCTATTTTCATTGTCTTTGGGGAACATGAAGTTTTTCACTTGCTATGGCCCATGCAATACAAGGAAGTCCCTCAGGCTACTGCTCAAGTGGGTCCACAGTCCTGGATCATCTAACTTAAGGAACTAAACTCAACAGCAGCTGTTTCTTGTGCCTCCACTTTTCTTCAGAAATGTGCATGGTTACATCCATTTGAGATAGAGATATGGATGCTGCAGTAGCTGCCAGGTCACCTGCACTCTGACTAACTGGAAGATCAGGCATCTCCTCACCACTCTCATCCTCACTGGGGCCAGAAGGCTCACCTAGAACATTTGTGTCTATGTATCTCAGGAGAGCGTCTTCCTGCTTAGATAGAAAAGCTTCCTTTGCTTTCTTTCTTTTTCTGAATGCTGCCCCAGAGGGGTGTTTTCTTCTTTCACTCATGACTGCTGTTCTGTGCCAGCTATAGTGGCTCTCAACACTCAACTGAAGGGGACAAATAAGCAGTCTGGTAGCAGGGCCTGAGTGAGGAAAGATATCAGAATCTTAAGGGCCTATTTGGCTCCTACTACTTCAGTTCACTGCCTGTTCTCCTCAAGTGGGTTCAGGGAAGCAGCAGGAAACAGGAAGCTCCCTGAGAAGCTGGTGTTAATCAGTCCAGGCTCCTGGGGGTGCTAGAGAGGTTCATAAAAGGCTCCTCCTCCTCTCTCCCTGCAACTCCTGCTGCTTTCTGTTATTCCCTCTCACTTTTCTCCTCCCTGACTGTTATGTCTCTTGTGCCCTCCTTCCTCCAGCACAGCACTCCACATTCTCTGTGCATCTAGAGCAGAGAGAATATCTATGCACCAGCAGCAGACACAATTTTCTACACTCTGGGACCTAGTGGCACCCCCCCACAGTCTGCCACCTGAGGCGGCCGCCTCAGTTCGCCTCATGGTAAGGCCAGCCCTGGGCAGAATGACACACTAATAGCTAAAGTTAGTTACAGGTGGGGAATGGGTAGGAAAGGAACAACAGTAAGATTGTCTTATATAAACTGGTCATAAAAGAAGATTAATCTGGCGTTATATGGAAAGGCCAGAGAGAGAGAGAGAGAGAGAGAGGCTCCTGTCTCTGGATTACCCCAAGCCACCACCAGAACTGGCATTCAGAAAAAAAGGAGAAGCACATGAGCTTACCAGGCCACGAATATCATGGGAAGAGAACTGTGCCTCCTAACTATTCAGCTTTGAACAGATACAGGATATGCCATTTAAAAATGCACTCTAGATGACTATCACAGTATTTGTGGTATTTCCCATTCTAAGTATGGAAAATACTATATGTACTGTAGTAAAAGTAAATAACATTATGATACATTTTCTTTCTTAAAATGATTTCCCTTGTATTAAAAAAATATTCGGCAAAGGAAGAATATTAGAGATTTAGCATCTGAATACTTATATGAAGCCTGAATTTTTGAACATTAGTTAATAATAACATCTTATAAAACTGTAAACTTGGTGTCTTTTGGTGATGATTTTGGACCAACACAATAACCAGGGGATATTGACAGAGAATTTGGGCCTTTTGTTTTTTTTAAATATACGGGAGTGAGACCAAAGTTCATTGCTACTATATTAAAATGTGTAGCCATTTCTTGGTGTAGCTCCTGTTCAGAAAGGACAAAAAGACCAGCAGCACAATGCAGATTTTGGAGACAGTCAGTGAGTGTTGGTTTTGCTTTCTTGTATGACAGATTGAAAGTTCTATCTTCTCCAAGGTGAATGCAGATTCTTGGCTGCCAATTGTAACAAACTTCATCAATAACAACAGCAAAAAAACATACTGAATCAAACCCAGTAGAAATATGTATCCCTGCTTCACACCTGTCTTGATCAGATTGGGATCAGGAAGGACCAGGGCCGGTGCTACCATTTAGGCAAACTAAGCGGTTGCCTAGGGCGCCAAGATTTGGGGGTGCCAAAAAGCGGGGCCCCCAATTTTTTTTTTTTTTTTTTTAAAAATAGCATTCCTGGGCTGGGCTGCCACGAGGTCGCTGCTCCACTTCTCCCGCCTCCCAGGCTTGCGGTGCCAATCAGCTGTTTGGCGCCGCAAGCCTGGGAGGGGAGGAGAATTAGAGCGGGGACGGCGTGCTAAGGGAGGAGGCAGAGCAGAGGTGAACTGGAGGAGGGAGCTGCTACACGGCTCCCGGGGGAGGAGCTGCCGGGGGGGAAAGCTGCGGGGGGGGGGTGCCTCAGGGCAGGGGAGGGCCGGGAGCTACCACAGGGCTGGGGCGGGGTGCGCAAGGTGGAAGTTTCGCCTTGGGCGTGAAACTTCCTTGCACCGGCCCTGGGAAGGACATTATTGCAATAACTGATTCTTCTAGGCATAGCCTCATGAAATAAACAGCTGATTGCAACTGACTTGCCCAGGAAGCCATTTTTTCCTGAGGAGTTGCCTAAATATCTTTTTAATACTTTCAAAGGCCCTCTGTAGATTGATAAAAGCCACTTATTATGGTTAATATTCTTCACTTATCTTCTCTGGTGCTGGCAAAGAATAAAGATCATACCAGTGGTACCACATCATACTCTGAAACCACTTGATGACTCTCTGTCCAAGCATTTATAATGCATTCATCACTGAGGTATCCAAGTGCCTCTCAGAAAGAAATCTGACACAGTGTTGTAGAAGCTCTTGCCAGTGCTTTACCAGGAATAGATAGATGGGAGATCCCTTGGTAATTTCCACATTCTACTCCATCACCAATTCTATTATATAGAGGGAACAGAATTGTATCTTTTGTATCACTTGGAATGGACTAAAATTTCCAATTGGATGCAAACAATTGTTGAAGACTGTCAATAAGTGTTGTTTAATAATAATAAAGAATTTATTATATGCCTATTTTTATGCATTAGGTGATTATGGTAGGGTGAAGGAAATCAGATTATTTGGGTCCAATTATATCAGCCATCCTGATGGAGGATGTTCAGCCATTGTTTTTTAATCAAAGTTTGCAACTCTGGGGTCTGGTTAGATTTCCAATTATTTCTAGTTAACCAATAACAGCAATGGCCAGACCTGTTTCCCTCCCCCCACCATTTACACCTGGCAAGGAGGTTGATGGCTACTGTTATTTTTGCTTTTGTTACTTTTGGTTAAGATAGAATTTAGCATCCTGGTGGTTGAGTGGAGTATCTCACTCTGAGCGTATGAGGATAATGTTCTGTAACAGTCTGTTAAAAAAAAAAAAAAAAAAAAGGTGGAGCGGGGACGGGACTGATCCAGTGCCCATTGCAGGCAATGGGAGTCCAAAACAAAATTGACAATTTCCTCCTCCTTTCATTGTTGTCCCTATTTCCATCCTCCTCACCTTCACTACTGTTTCCAACCTTTTGCTACCTGCATCCAACCCTAGCCTTTTCCTAACTCTTATTATCTCATTTAAAGTCTTTCCTTCTTTTGCTAGGAATTCATGAAGCTTCTGAATTAACATAGAGAAGGAGGAGTCACACAGCTTCGCCAAAGGTCATCAGAGTCCATGGTGCCTGTTTAGGGAAATTCTTTGGTAGTGGTGGAATACATTGCAGGTCACTAACTCAGAAGTCTCAAACAAAGCAGTCACAGTTCTGGGCAAAGTGGAATGATTTTTCCATTAACATCACACTTCGTAGGACTTTTACACTTCTGACTACTTCTTCCACTCAGGTCACATCAGCTGATTTGAAGATCCCTCTCACCAGGCTTGTTTTGGTGGAGCCTATTCTTCTCTATTTCCCATTTGTCAGGAAAGTTGAATCCATCTTGTTTAGAGGTTCAGATATCAGAGTTTGTGCCTGTTCCCCAACACTGTTCTCACTCAGTAAAGCCTTCTGAAGACACTAAACAGATCCCAGCAGTATATCCAATATGTAATCTCTATACTACAAAGTGGCACTAGACATTGTGCATTAGTAGGCTGAGTTTGTGAGGTAGAATAGCGTTGACTTGGTTTGTGGCATCATCTTTTTTAACAGCAATTAGATGTTCAAAGACATAGCCATTACAAGTACGGCACAAGAAAACACAGTCCCTGCCCCAAAGAGCTTACACTTTGAAAGACAGACATTATTACATGCTTTGAAAAGTTTGCAGACATGACAAAAATGTAAGGAAACCACCACTAGTTTGTGAATACTGACTGAACTTGAATCAAATTTAATTTTCTGTACATTAGTTTTGAGTCAAATACTCCACACAACGCTGCTTCCCCAGGACTCTGCTTATCTGCTGCCAATGCTGCTTTGATAGCTTATTTAACATTTACATTACACCATTAGTTTACACAGCTGTAGGCGTGCATGTCCATCCCTCATGGTCAATCTCTGGGGGCGGCCACTCCTCTGCTGTCATGCACAGCAGTCTGTACAAGGGGGAATTAGCTGTCTCTAGGACAGCATAGAGCAGTGAACTGTTGAGGGGTCCAGGCTCTTAGGAAGGGCAGGGCACCAAGCAGTCTAGAAGTGCAGCCCTCAAGCAAGGTAGAGCAGGTAAGAGTCTAGGAACTTGGCCTTCAGGCAGTGTGAGCACCAAACTCCATCTTGGGCTCAGGCAGTAGACGGACACAGGCCTCCTGGCCTATGGTGGGGAGGCTGCTCCAACAGGAGTGGGGTGGCAGAGGGTAGGGGGACGTGGGCCCACCAGACTCCACCGAGTCCCAGGCCAGGGCTCCGACAGTGGTGGAGTGGTCCGCCAGTGGGCCAGCGGGGATCCGCCCACAAGACACTGACCTTGTATCAGGCCAGAACTCAACCAGATGGCTGTCTAGTTTCACTGCACTACTTCCTACTTTCCTCAGGGTTGGAACCTGGGTGTGGCGAGTCTGGTGTCTTCTCAGGGTATACTGCCAATGGCAACCCCAGCAGCTCCACAGCATTGGTTGGGTCTGGCAGCTCTGGGTCACTGTAAGCTGGTGGACTCACCCTTGTGGCGCCTCTTGCTGGTTGTCCCCAGGAATTAGCTCTCCAGCTTCCAGAGTGCCCTCTGCAGGCCGGTGATTTGCCTTTCTGCTGGCCCCTGTGTCCCTCCCAGGACCCGGTGCCTCTAACTGGGTGCTGCCCCCCCTCCCCCTGCAGTAACCCCTCACAGTTCTGGGTCTCCCCCTCCCAGGGGAACCCCCACCCACTATCCCCACTTCACCTCAGTCTTGGCTACTGCCCAGTCTCCATCTAGCCGCCGTTCACCGGGGCAGACTGCAGTATCAGCCACTCATCACAGGCAAAGGGGTTTGGACCTGCTGCCTCTTGCAACCCAAGTGCCCCTTGGGCCTTCCACTAGGCCTGCAGCCTGGGGCTTTCCTAGGCCAGAGCTCCCCAGCTCCCCTGGCCTCTCCCCAGCCCTGCTCCACTCTAGGCACTTGAGTGAGCTCCCTGCAGCCAGGCCCATCCCTCTCTGAATGCAGAGAGAGACTATCTGCTTGAGCTCCTGGCTCACTGCCTTTATAGGGCCAGCTGGGCCCTGATTGGGGCATGGCCCCAGCTGCAGCCACTTCTGCCAATCAGTGGGGTTTTGCTCCTTCCCCCAGCCCCAGTCCTCTGCAGGGCTTTTCCAATCCCTTCAGGGCTGGAGCAGGTGCTCATCCTGCTACAATCACTAAAGTCTTCTGTGGGTTCCTGCATCAGCAGTGGGGAGAACACATCCATTTCCTTTGGCAGCTGGTGCTAAACTGAGCTACAGGGCACACTTTTTATACTTCCTGTTCCTGTCCCACCCCTCTGCTTCCGGCATGGTAAGCGTGGGCTTCCTGGTTCTGCCAACCTAGGGGCATCTGGCCGTCCCTCCCGGTCAATCTCTGAGGGTGGCCATGCCTCTTTGCTACAACAGCAATTTACAAAACATAGACTAAGATACCATCCCTGACCAGAAGAACTTACACTATAGCAGAACCAGCAAACCCCATCAAAAAATAGGAAACAAAAGCAAAGGATGATAAATTCTAATTTGAGCTAAAATTTATTTATTCTATTTATTTCTATTTATTTACATAAATTTATTTTATTATTTATTATTTTATATTTAATTTCTTTATCTATTTATTTATTTATTTTTAAGCAACTTGGACTTTAATAAAAGAAACTCCATACATTTTAAAAGTTGCATCAGGAGGTGAGACTCACTCTTTAACTACATCACTTCTCTCCCTTCTAGCATTTTTCAAACACTTAAGAGTAACAGCCGTGTTAGTCTGTATCCGCAAAAAGAAGAACAGGAGTACTTGTGGCACCTTAGAGACTAACAAATTTATTAGAGCATAAGCTTTCGTGGACTACAGCCCACTTCTTCGGATGCATATAGAATGGAACATATAATGAGGAGATATATATACACACATACAGAGAGCATAAACAGGTGGGAGTTGTCTTACCAACTCTGAGAGGCCAATTAATTAAGAGAAAAAAAACTTTTGAAGTGATAATCAAGCTAGCCGAGTACAGACAGTGTGATAAGAAGTGTGAGAGTACTTACAAGGGGAGATAGAGTCAACGTTTGTAATGGCTCAGCCATTCCCAGTCCTTATTCAAACCGGAGTTGATTGTGTCTAGTTTGCATATCAAGTCTAGCTCTGCAGTCTCTCTTTGGAGTCTGTTTTTGAAGTTTTTCTGTTGTAATATAGCCACCCGCAGGTCTGTCACTGAATGACCAGACAGGTTAAAGTGTTCTCCCACTGGTTTTTGAGTATTTTGATTCCTGATGTCAGATTTGTGTCCATTAATTCTTTTGCGTAGAGACTGTCCGGTTTGGCCAATGTACATGGCAGAGGGGCATTGCTGGCACATGATGGCGTATATCACATTGGTAGATGTGCAGGTGAACGAGCCCCTGATGGTATGGCTGATGTGATTAGGTCCTATGATGATGTCACTTGAATAGATATGTGGACAGAGTTGGCATCGGGGTTTGTTACAAGGATAGGTTCCTGGGTTAGTGGTTTTGTTCAGTGATGTGTGGTTGCTGGTGAGTATTTGCTTTAGGTTGGGGGGTTGTCTGTAAGCGAGGACAGGTCTGTCTCCCAAGATCTGTGAGAGTAAAGGATCATCTTTCAGGATAGGTTGTAGATCTCTGATGATGTGCTGGAGAGGTTTTGCCCCCAACTAAAACCTGTCTGGTCATTCAGTGACAGACCTGCGGGTGGCTATATTACAACAGAAAAACTTCAAAAACAGACTCCAAAGAGAGACTGCAGAGCTAGAATTGATATGCAAACTAGACACAATCAACTCCGGTTTGAATAAGGACTGGGAATGGCTGAGCCATTACAAACGTTGACTCTATCTCCCCTTGTAAGTACTCTCACACTTCTTATCACACTGTCTGTACTCGGCTAGCTTGATTATCACTTCAAAAGTTTTTTTTCTCTTAATTAATTGGCCTCTCAGAGTTGGTAAGACAACTCCCACCTGTTTATGCTCTCTGTATGTGTGTATATATATCTCCTCATTATATGTTCCATTCTATATGCATCCGAAGAAGTGGGCTGTAGTCCACGAAAGCTTATGCTCTAATAAATTTGTTAGTCTCTAAGGTGCCACAAGTACTCCTGTTCTTCTTTTTTCAAACACTTTGTGGGTTTTTTTCGCTATTGTATTTAATTTAGTGTTCTGTCATAATCTTCTGAACAGTCTCTTTCCGATAGAACCTCTCTTCAACTGCATCATATCCAAATGTCACTGCTAACATTAGTCCCTTCTGGTCCTGACTGGGACATCAACTGTCATTTCATCAATCTAGGTATTTGGGGTCCCAGCTTCTCTTCTGGCCCTTCAAGAGCTTTTCCCAATACAACAGATAAAGCTGTTGGTGAATTAGATGCTATTAATTTTCTTTACAAAATAATTACTCTCTGAACCTTCTGGCAGACCTAATGGCCAGATTCTTTCGTCTGGCTAAGCTGTGCTTAGCACAGTACCACAAAGCTGAGGGGGAGAAAGGTGAGTTCCTACCACTGTTGCAGCTATCCAGTCATGAGGCCACTTCAGCCACTGGTGGAACTTAGAGCAGCCTTAAGACTGTTATCAATTGTGCCTGGCTGCCTATAACTCTTCAGTTTTCCCCAGGTGCCCACATTAGCCTTGAAGTGCAGAAATACTGCAGCCATGGTCTTTCTTCCCCAGTCATACCACCTTCACAAGGGGCTAGGAAAGGGGAGTAACATAAAGCCACTAAAATGGATCTATATGACCCAAAAATTCTTCTTATGCAGGATTGGTCTGTCTCCCAAGATCTGTGAGAGTAAGGGATCATCTTTCAGGATAGGTTATAGATCTTTGATGATTCGCTGGAGAGGTTTTAGTTGGGGGCTGAAGGTGACGGCTAGTGGCGTTCTGTTATTTTCTTTGTTGGGCCTGTCCTGTAGTAGGTGACTTCTGGGTACTCTTCTGGCTCTGTCAATCTGTTTTTTCAGATTTTTTTCAGAAAGATGATCCCTCACTCTCACAGATCTTGTGAGACAGACCAGTCCTCGCTTACAGACAGCCCCCCAACCTGAAACAAATACTCACCAGCAACCACACACCACACAACAAAAACACTAACCCAGGAACCTATCCTTGCAACAAAGCCCAATGCCAACTCTGTCTACATATCTATTCAAGTGGCACCATCATAGGACCTAATCACATTAGCCATGCCATTAGGGGCTTGTTCACCTGCACATCTACCAATGTGATATATGCCATCATGTGCCAGCAATGCCCCTCTGCCATGTACATTGACCAAACCGGACAGACTCTACGCAAAAGAATAAATGGACACAAATCTGACATCGGGAATCATAACATTCAAAAGCCAGTAGGAGAACACTTCAACCTCTGTGGTCACTCAGTAACAGACTTAAAGGTGGCAATTTTGCAACAGAAAAGCTTCAAAAACAGACTCCAAAGAGGTTATTCACCCATGAAAGCTCATGCTCCAATACATCTGTTAATCTATAAGGTGCCACAGGACTCTTTGCTGCTTTTACAGATCCAGACTAACACGGCTACCCCTTCGATACTAGACTCCAAAGAGAAACTGCTGAACTTGAATTAATATGCAAACTAGATACCATTAATTTAGGCTTGAATAGAGACTGGGAATGGCTGAGTCATTACACAGATTGAATCAGTTTCCCCATGTTAAATATCCTCACACCTCTTGTCAGCTGTCTGAAATGGGCCATCTTGATTATCACTACAAAAGTTTTTTTTTTCTCCTGCTGATTATAACTCATCTTAATTAATTAGATGTTGGTACGGCTACTCCCACCTTTTCATGTTTTGTATGTGTGTATATATATATATATTCTTACTATATGTTCCATTCTATGCATCTGATGACATGGGCTGTAGCCCAGAAAGTTTATGCTCAAATAAACTTGTTAGTCTCTAAGGTGCCACAAGTACTCCTGTTCTTTTTGCGGATACAGACTAACACGGCTGCTACTCTGAAACCTGTCATTAATCACAATATCATCTTTCCTCTGATGCTGGGACATAATTCAATGTGGACCAAAGCCACTTTAATACTGACATGAGAAGGAGGAGGAGAATATGCAAATAGGTCAGACTTTTAAGCACACTCTATGGAATTTCTCATTGAGATTATTTTCTGTTACTAGAGTTACAGAATGTAATTTTGTCCAAAGCCACTGAATTGGCAGCCTCTACTAAATGAAAAAGTATTTACCTCTCATGTATTTCTACTTCAACGCCAGCAGATATCAGCCTCTGCTAGTTTAAAGTGTAGTGGTACTCAATAAACTCACTGTGCCAGGTTCCCCCAAGGGTGCCACCTGGAACTGGGGTATCACTGAGCCCTCTGACTCACCAGCCTGGGCTCCCTCTCACACTGTGCTGCTGTGACAAGCTGCAAAACCCTCCAGCCTGCACTTTCACCAGCATTCACACAGGTAGGGACACACCCAGCTGCAGGTACATGCAGGCTCTCTAACCACCAGCCTCCCACCTAGGAACCCAAAGCAGTACTGTCCTGCCTTGCCGTGGTCAAATCTGACCAGTATATGGGTTTAATACACGGTCTACCTATCCCTCAATGTGAAGAGAGCAATGCACACTTCTGGTAACCAAGCAGAGATTTTCCCCAAGCACTCCAGCCAAAGATCACTGGTTTGGATTAAAACATAAAATATATTTTAACAACAAAAGATAGATTTTAAGTGATAGCAAACAGATCAAAGCAGATTACCTTGTAAATAAACAAAACATAAACTAAGTCTAAGATACTAGAAAGATAGGATATGAACTAGCAGATTCTCATCCTGAGAAATTATAGAAGCAGGCTGCAGATTCTTAAGGGACAAGCTGCACTTGGTTTACAGCTTGGAATCTCTAGGTCTTTCATACACAGGCTAGAAATCCCTTTAGCTTGGGTCTAGCACTTCCCCCAGTTCAGTCTTTGTTCCTCAGGTGTTTCCAGGTGTCTGCTTGTGTGAGGAGTGAAGAACCACAGATGATGTCACTCCCTGCCTTATATAGCTTTAGCAGATGGCAAGAACCCTTTGTTTCAAAACGTGGTTCTGTCAAGGCAGAAGGAAGGGAAACAGTAAAAGGCAGCACTGGTGGCTGAAGAAATAAGATCTGTTGCATACAAAAGATATACCAAATTGAGGGGACAAGCACTGCAAAGATTTGCAGCTGGTTTGGGAGCATGTGTGGGAGGAGAGAGACTCATTAGCAAGACTCATACCAATCATGAGTTTATTCTCATATTTATTAGGCAAATAATTTTAATACCTCCAAAGGAAGATATACAGCAAGTTTTGCATTTTTTTCAATATAGATTAACCACATTTTAAACATGGTAGATGCTGCCATCTAATGGTGTTCAGATGTTGAACAAGAACTGGAGTAATCATGTAAACACTGATTAAATAAAACAACTTCACATAAAAAGTATTAGTTGTTCTTTTTTTCACTTAAAGAAGAAATATAAAGTTGACATTTTGGGATACAAATAGCTTAATGTGTCCTGCAGTGTCTGTGGGGTTAATCGACCAGTGGAACAATTTACCAGTGGAACAAGGAATGTGTTGGATTCTCTATCACTTGAAGTCTTTAAATCAAGACTGGATGTCTTTCTAACATATATCCTCCAGCTCAATCAGAAGTTATGGGCTTGATTCAGGAATTACTGAATGAATTATATACCTATAATATTCAGAATGTGAGACTAGACAATCACAAGTGTCCTTTCTATCCCTAAAATCTATGGATCTATGAATCCACTGATCTTTTCTTGCTGTTTGTTATTTTTAATTCTTTATTCTGTAACCTTTAATAAATCAATCCCGAGATAACAGCAGCATCTATCATGCTTTCAGGCTGGCATTTTCAAAGGATTGTAAAAGAGATACATACCTAAGTCTCTTTGAATTTCAATGTAATTTGGGCACCTAGCTCCCCTAATGCGCTTTACAAAATCCACCATTAGGTAGTAAGTAAGTAAGTAAATATTTTAAACAAGGAGGCAAAGTCTTCAATTGGGGGGAGGGCTGCAAGGGATGTACTTCAGGGCAAAATTTAGCTTAATATCAGTGTACTTGGAGGTTACACCACTGATATATTGTTATAAGTATTTCCTTTAATAAAGAGTTGCATAAAAAGTTACCTGAGGTTCTATGGAAGTTCCAAATATATTACAAATGTAACATCTATATTTCAGTTCTCAAGTTAAAAAAATAAAAAAAATAAAAGCCAACCGTACAAAGGTTTTGACACTAATTTTGCAATTTTAGAGAGTTTTGAATGTGTTTAGTTAAGACCTACTTCAGACTCACTTTAGTAGGATATTTGAATAAAATGCAATATAGTTTTTAATTACAATTGGTTTCATAGTGTTGGGGTCCACTAGGTATAGCTACCAGGTAACTCGGGAGAGCGGAAGGCCAAAAGTGTCGATGAAACTCTTTTGCTCTGGGCCTACCTGAACCACAGTGACTCTATCTTGGGAACCCTCACCTACTTCTATGCTAACTGCTTACATGCTCTGAAGTAGGCTGAAGCAGAAATGTAATGTCAGCTTTTTAGCAGATGGCTGCAGTTTCATTCACACTAGCAGAAATAATAGAGATAAGAAGCGAGGGAAAGGAGGGGTAGTTAGTTTGCAGGCGTCTAATCCAAGGTCGCAAAGACTGAGAAAGTTTTCTCACAAGCTTATGTAGAGTTTATTGTAACAGTTGTCTGGAAGGGAGGGAGTAACAGAACAAAGGCTTGCACAGAAACAGCTTGGAATATAAAAAGAGAAAATTTGTTTGTATTTGTTGCACTGGATTTGAGACATGCTGGCCTCCTAGTGCCATTTCAGAGCTCTGAAATAAACTTGGCTTGCTTTCTTCCCTCGGTGTCTTTATTGGTGCCAAGCACACCGGGCGACAAACCCCCCGTTTGCCATCTCGGGCCCAGTTCTGGGCAGGCAACAATAGGGTCTTGCAAAAATAAAATAAATTATGTTTAATCGTGAAGCATTTGGCAGAAAACTATTCTGTATTATCATCAATGGTCGCCTAATCTTTTTAGGATATCACTCTATTACATAAAAAGAACAAGAGTACTTGTGGCACCTTAGAGACTAACAAATTTATTAGAGCATAAGCTTTCGTGGACTGCAGCCCACTTCTTCGGATGCATATAGAATGGAACATATATTGAGGAGATATATATACACACATATAGAGAGCATGAACAGGTGGGAGTTGTCTTACCGACTCTGAGAGGCCAATTAAGTAAGAGAGAAAAAAAATAGATAGCCCCTGATGGTATGGCTGATGTGATTAGATGTGCTCGTTCACTTGCACATCTACCAATGTGATATAGGCCATCATGTGCCAGCAATGCCCCTCTGCCATGTACATTGGCCAAACCGGACAGTCTCTACGCAAAAGAATTAATGGACACAAATCTGACATCAGGAATCATAATACTCAAAAACCAGTGGGAGAACACTTTAACCTGTCTGGTCATTCAATGTCAGACCTGCGGGTGGCTATCTTACAACAGAAAAACTTCAAAAACAGACTCCAACAAGAGACTGCTGAGCTGGAACTGTTATGCAAACTAGATACAATCAACTCAGGATTGAATAAGGACTGGGAATGGCTGAGCCATTACAAACATTGAATCTATCTCCCCTTGTAAGTATTCTCACACTTCTTATCAAACTGTCTGTACTGGGCTATCTTGATTATCACTTCAAAAGTTTTTTTTCTCTTACTTAATTGGCCTCTCAGAGTTGGTAAGACAACTCCCAACCGTTTTATGCTCTCTGTATGTGTGTATATATATCTCCTCAATATTTATTCCACTCTATATGCATCCGAAGAAGTGGGCTGTAGTCCACGAAAGCTTATGCTCTAATAAATTTGTTAGTCTCTAAGGTGCCACAAGTACTCCTGTTCTTCTTGCGGATACAGACTATCATGGCTGCTACTCTAGAACTATACAAGTTGCAAATTGCCCAGAAAGGCTAAACACTGGGCTCTGGGAAAGTCTCTGTTAACTAAGGCTGGGTCTACACTACCCGCCTGAATCGGCGGGTAGAAATTGACCTCTCGGGGATCCATTTATCGCGTCCCGTCGGGACGTGACAATCGATCCCCGAATCGACGCTCTTACTCCACCAGCAGAGGTGGGAGTAAGCGCCATCGATGGGAAACCGCAGAGGTCGATTTTGCCGCCGTCCCTACAGCGGGGTAAGTCGGCTGCGATACATCGAATTCAGCTACGCTATTCGCGTAGCTGAATTTGCGTATCTTAAATCGACCCGCCCCTGTAGTGTAGATGTAGCCAAAGAAGCCCTGCCTGAGCTGAGTGCATCTCAGTTTCAGTGAACTGCAGACGGGTGTGGCCCAACCTCTGTGTTTGTGCTGAAGCTGACTGGAGTGTCTAACTTAGCAAGACAGGAGTGGAGGGGTGCCTGTTCTGGCAGGAGGGGTTCTCTGTGGTATCCCAGCTCATCGAGTGATGGTCTCAAGGGAAGACAAATGGAAATTGATGTACAATTTGCTCAGGAAAAGGCTCCCCTGGAAAAAGAAAAGGCTGCCCACCAGCCTGGACTTAAGAGACAAAGCAATTAAGACCCAGAAGCATGAACTGGCTGTAATGGAGTGGAAGAGATGCACAGAGACATGTATCCTGGAGCTGGAAGTTGGGGTCCTGGTGACTGCTGCGGTGGGAACAAACCCCAAAGACTCTAGCTGGAAGCAAACCCAACCCGAGTGAAAGGGGGAGGGGGATTTTGCTGGCCAGTGAAAGGTCTGTCATAGCTGGTAGCTGTGAGCCTATAGCTGGATCAGGTTCTCTTTCCCTTTTGGGGGACACAGGAGTGTCTGCCCCATAGGAGAGCCCAAAAACAAATTTTAGGTATACTGTCTCCACCATGGTCAGTGTCCAAGTCTCTGGCAGTAAGTTCAGAAGGAGGGTGTGACGTTGCAATCTATATAATTTTATAAAAATATGCTAATGAGTGAATATAATGTAACTGGAATATGCTTCATGCAAAAGGTCTCTTGTAAGGTATCATTACAAAGCTTATAATCTACTGAGTGTGATCATCCAATTTGTATAAATGTACCACTCTTGTATCTGAAACTAGAAATATGAACTATAACTCTGAGGGCCTATTGTAATTATGCAAAGTGTGGGCCATTAATGGTGGTTTGGAATCTTGATGACTCCCATTAACCAGGACAATTGTCTGCAGATGGGTGTGTTTTACCTGTAAGTCTTCCTGTATACGTATGTGCTGGCAAGAGGGCAATGAAGTCTTGCAGTGACATGTGATCATGTCACCTGAATTGGAATCCATCTATAACCTGGTGTCTTTCCATTGAGAAGGAGGGGCTGGAAACCCAAAGGGGGACAAAGGAGTCTCGCCTTATGCAAAAGCTATATATAAAGGGGTGGAACAGAACAAAGGGAGAGAGGAGCCATCATGAAGAATCCCCTAGCAACCACCTGAACTGGAACAAGAGCTTTACCAAGGGAAAGAATTGTGCCCAGGCCTGGAAGGGGTCCCATCTGAGGAAAAAACTTACTGAAGCATCTGAGGGTGAGATTATCTGTATTCAGTTTGATTAGACATAGATTTGCACATTTTATTTTGCTTGGTGACTTACTTTGTTCTGTCTGTTACTACTTGGAACCACTTAAATCCTACTTTCTGTATTTAATAAAATCACTTTTTACTTATTAATTGACCCAGAGTATGTATTAATACCTAGGGGAGCAAACAACTGTGCATATTTCTCTATCAGTGTTGTAGAGGGCGTACAATTTAGGAGTTTACCCTGTATAAGCTTTATGCAGGGTAAAACCGATTTATTTGGGTTTAGACCCCATGGGGAGTTGGGCATCTGAGTGTTAAAGACAAGCACACTTCTGTTAGCTGCTTTCAGGTAAACCTGCAGCTTTGGGGCAAGTAATTCAGACCCTGGGTCTGTGTTGGAGCAGACGGGAGTGTCTGGCTCAGCAAGACAGGGTGCTGGAGTCCTGAGCTGGCAGGGAAAGCAGGGGCAGAAGTAGTCTTGGCACATCAGGTGGCAGCTCCCAAGAGGGTTTCTGTGATCCAACCCGTCACACTTAGCTCACAGCCAGTAGGGAAAAACAGCTACTCCCAACATCTTCTGTCTAGATACACATGCCTTGAATTTGTATCAGATTACCAGGTAATATTTTCTGTGACAGGTTGGTTGCAGTATGATGATGAAAAATTGTATATATCACTTTTTATTTCCAAAGCACTTTAAAAACTTTAATGAATTCACACAACATCCTATAGCTTTCTCCCCCTCACACGTTCCCCTCCCCCCCCCACACCTTTTCTAACAAATTGGGATACAGATGGGTTAAGGGCAAATTTTCAAATGTAGATGCCTAAAGTGAGGCACCTAAATAAATACAGTCTGATCTTCAAAATGTTCTGAGCACCAATAACTCTCTCTGAAGTGAGTGGAAGATGCATGTGCTCTGCAATCTGAAAACCAGGCCACTTTAACTTAGGTGCCTAAATATAAAAATTAGGCAATACCATTCCCAACATATACAGTAAATGTTGCCTTTTTACTACAATAAACCATGTTTTTTAAACAAACACAAGGTCATATAATGCTATAAACAAACATACTTATATTACTCAAAATAAATTTGTACAGCCAGGCTTTACCTGTGGATAGATATAACCATATTTATTGTTTTACAATCAAGTATGTTTATATACAACCACCGATATAACTGGTATGATCTTGTACAGATTCCTTCTGTGAATAAGCACCAAGCAATGCTAAAATACTAAGTTGAAAACTTTACTTCAGTAGCTAAAGATAAAATTGCCATTGTTTGAGTTGCAATTCATATTTAGGACTCAGTTGTGTAACTCCTTCTCATGTTGGAGAGAACTCACAAAGCTAAACATTCATCATTGTAAGGGTTATGCCATCATTAACTCTTAATAAAGACTACTATAATTATTCTTAAGTTATAGTATTATATTCTGGAATCAAAAGGTTATTTCTATCTAAGTTAATTGGCTTTGCTTGAGTCTGTAATTGTCACCTGCAAGTTATCATTAGTGGCCCCAGTGACACTATCATAAGATGGAGGGAAAGAAATGGAAGATGCAGTTTGTGATCTATCTAACTGGCTACTTTCCTTCTCAGATACATCTTCTTCTGAGATGCTACTGTCACAGGTTCTGTGTTGGTATGAAAAAGAGCCCTGTTTCATAGAACACTGAATCAAATGGGACCGGAAGGCCCTTTGGATAATAATGGCGGAAAGCTCCTCTTGTCTTCTTCTAAGGGTAGTTGTGATTGGTTTATAAGCAAGCTTGGATGGAATGGCAATCTTAAGATTATTCTCCATCATTAGTTTGTCCATCTCCCCAGATTCTCCTAACACTCTTCTGATAAAAGCAAGCAAAATATCCCAGTAGTAGATCCTATCTCCACTAAACAGAGGAAGATCCATTGCTATCAGCTGAATTTTGTTGGGTTTTGATACACGTAAGGGTTTTTCCAAAGCATCTGCAAAGTCTGAAAGTGCCGAATACTCAATAAACTGAGTCGCCTCAGTATCAAACTTCCCCCATATTTCATAAAACATATCAAAGTCATCTTCACATAAAGGCTCTGTACTTTCCTCAGTAGCAACATTCAAGTTCTCTAAAATAACAGCTATATACATGTTTACAACAATAAGAAATGATATAATGACATAACTTACAAAATATATCATTGCTACAGAGCTATTTACACAAGAAGTATTGTCGCTAGGTTGTGTAATTAAATTTGGAGCACAAGAGTCAGATCTTGTCCCTAAGAAAGGGTTAAGAAGGCCATCCCAGCCGGCTGATGTTGTGATCTGGAAGAGACAGAGCATGCTGCCACCGAAGGTTTGGAAGTTGAAAATGTTATCAATCCCACCATCCCAATTAGCGCAGGCAAAGTGAGCCATGCCCAAAATAGCATAAATATACATGATCAGAAAAAGCAGGAGACCAATATTGAACAGAGCAGGGAGGGACATCAATAATGTAAAAAGGAGAGTTCTAATTCCTTGGGCTTGCCATATTAGTCTCAGGATTCGGCTAATCCGCACCAAGCGGATGATTCTCAACAATGACGGAGACTTTAAAACACCAGCAATGCCAACACCTTTAAAATGAAAGAAAAAGAAGTGTTTTATTGTTAAATGTTCAATGTTAAATAATCAAATCAAGAAAACTAGATATACATATGTACGTTTGATTATCTTTTATGAAATAGCCAGATGAGGTCAGAAAATGTTTAAGGCCTATTTCTGGGTTACAAGGGAGAATGATAATGTTCTGTCAATGCCAGCAAAACTGCTAGTGTCCTTGGCACTTAAAGGGAAAGTTACTGTTAAAAAGGTTGTATTATACCTGCAAAAGTTTAGAAACAAGCAAACAAACAAAAGACCCTTTAAATGTTACAAAATTAAAGTTCTTAGATAAGTAACATGCATCTGTTTTCATACTGTGTATATCATTGTGCTGAGTGCCTAAGACTCATGTGGCTTGTTGAAATATATTTCTGTGTTGGATGCAAGATACCTCACTGGATGTAGTACTACAGCAATTGTTGATGTAAATATTTGCAGTTTGAAAAAAATCTCTGGACAACATTTTAAAATCTGCATGGCTACCAAGTGCCCTTTTTTGCATCACTATGATTTTTTTTAAAGGAGGCTTAAAAGGCTTTGCCTTTTCCTTGCAGAGAAAAAAGTAGTTTATCAAAAATGCTAAGCCTTGTCCTTCCTTTTCTGTTTGGGGCATAAGGAAAGGATCTAACATAATCTGGTTTTGGCCAGGATACAGAACAGAAACAGTACTGTTACTGCTAATGGAAGATCTCTTACTATATATAAAGAACAAATGTCCATTGTCTCACTCCTGGACCTCTCCACAATATTCATTATGGCCGATTGCAAGATACTATTATCCCATCTGAGGGAAATGACAGTGGTCCAAAGAAATGCTCTCTAATTATGAGAATCCTTTCTTCAGAGTCACACACAGAAGCTACCTTTGCTACCAGATTTCTCATTTATGGAGAACCACATGGATTAATTCTCTCCCCAACTTCAATCAGTATTTACATTTAGCCAATGGGTGAAATGGGGAGACTTCATGGGCTCTAATGTCAACAATATAAAAATGACCCAAATTTGTCATTTTCAACCTAGGATAACAATATGGTCAGCCTGTTTTCCCAGTGACTGGCCAACATCAGCACATGGCTCAGGTAGAGCTTATTGAAATTGAATCCCAAGAAGACAGAGGTTAACGCTTCGAACAGCTAGCCATCAAATTGCAGCTCTCTCCAGTTGACAATGCATACCCACAGAACAGCAAGACAGTCCACATCTTGGCAGTCTTTCAAGCCTCCTCCCTGACACAAAGTTCTTGCAAAAAAAGCATGTATGACACTTTTTCTACCATCACCAAACAATTAGGAAGATTTTGTCCCATTCTTGCTACCACTGACCTGGTCATAAGAATACCTCCCCAACCGGATTATAGCAATGCAATTTACTTGGGCTCAAAAACATAAGCCTTGAGAAAACTGCAGTGGGTGCAGAATGCAACAGCATGCCTCATTGAGGGCACAGATTACCACCAATACAGTATCCTGGTGCTTCGCTCTCTTCACTGGCTTCTCATAGAGTATCACATTAAGTTTACGGATGTGGTCTTTATTTCACAGTACTACGTGACCTGAACCCAGGATAATGAGAGGATGTATGGTTGTAATGAGTGCTAGTCTGAAACTTGGGAGATGAGAGTTCAATTCCCTGCTCTGACACAGGAAGCCTGTGTGACCAGGGGAAAGTAACTTGGTATCTTTGTGCCTATCTTTAAAATGGGGATAATAGCACTTTCCTATCTCTCAGAGATGTTGTGACAATAAATACATTAACAGTTGTAAGATGCTACAGTAATGAGCAACATGTAAGTACTCAAGATAGATGGATACCTAAAAGATTGCCTTACTATCACAAGTCCCCCTATGTTTCAATGCAAAGCATGCTTCAATATTTTCTTCCCTAAGAACAGTACATAGCGTATTAATTTACCACTTCTAACCCACTCAAATAAAAAAAAATTTCCTCTGTGACATTACCCAGGATACAATCTGGACTGCTGAACAGCTGTATCCTTTCAAGTCTTCAACCTGGAGTGCCTTTTACACTGCTTCACTGTGGGAGCAACCACCTGTTCTGCTCACACACCGCCTCCAGCATGTAAGTTACTCCCAGCTATGCTGTATGAGTGCTATAACCAGCCACTCTTGAATTACACTGCAGAGCAACGCCAGCAAACTTCCAGTCCTAGACTTTCCTCCAGAAATGTATCTTATACTGCCCAGTCCTCTCCTGGACAATATAAGCTCATATAAAGTCCATCATTTTATTAATAGAAAATGACATGCACAAAAATTGTTCTCAAATAGAGTTTCCCAAACACATCAATCCAATAAAACAAGTTTATTAACTACAGAAAGATAGATTTTAAGTGATTAAAATCAGAATTGGTTACAAGAAAATAAAAGGTAACACACAATATCTAACTTAGCAAGCTAAATGCTTTCAAAGCAAAGGCCTTTCTCGCCACATGCTTCAGCAGTCTTATTGGCTGGGTTCCGTTCAACCTGGACCCCTCCACAGTTCAGTGTTACTTTCCTTGTCCTTCAGATGTTGTTGATGCTGCAGGCAGAGAGAAAGGGAGGAATACTTTGAGGCATCTGTTCCCCTTTCTTACAGTTCTCTTTTCCCTTTGAAGATAATTGTCAGCTGGGGTTCAGGAGACAGAGGGTCTATGGGGATGGGAACCTCCAGCTCTTTCTTTGCCAAGATGTACATTTCTCGCTCACACACTTTTTCCTGCCAAAGAATGGCTGCTTAACCAGGTGATGGTCTGTTTGATTTTGTTGACACCCGGTTCAGGCATCAGTTTGCCTTTTGTCTCTGAGGAACTAGTTTATGGCTGTTTTTCAGACCTTGGAAGAGGTCTCAGTAATATCATACAGTAGAATCTTATAACTTTACGTACAATATTGTCACATATTTTACCAGGACAATAGTGATTGGAAATTTATGAGTTTTCAAATGATACCTCTCAAGGTATATGTAATGGGGTGCACTAACCTCTCGCAAGAGCCCCCCGGATCTTTCTTTTGAGGCATCTGGGCTTGGGTGGATGACGTGGTGGCTGCCTGGCTCCCTGCCAAGCCGGAGACTGGTGATCCTGGAGTTGCTGCTGTTGAAGCCCCTCCTGGGTTTCGCTGGGCTGTTGCTGGGTGGCTTGATGGAGGGAGTTTTGCAGCTCCCGCAGCCTGCTGCTGCTGGCCTAGAGCTATCAGATCTTCCATGGGCCCCTTGTTTGCAGGGGCTGAGCCAAATATCCCCCACTTCTGGTACCATATGTAATGGGGTGCACTCACCTCTTGCGAGTGCCCCCTATCTTAGTGTGTGTGCTGTATTCTCTCTCTCTCACTTTGTGGTAGGTCTTTGGTGACTCAGCCTGTATGTGAAATAAAAACAAAGCAGACCCCTTCTGGGGTACAATAGGGGCCTCTCTCAGTGCCCTCTGTAATGTCTCTGTCAAGCTGTCCCTGCTCCAATATAGAGCAGTGTCCCAGGGCTCCCTCCCAGGAGGCAATGTTTTCGCCCTCTCAAGCTGCAGCTCTCCAGCTGGGCTACTACAGTTCAGTCCCCCTTTCTGGGGTGTCTCAAAGTCCAGGCCACTTTCCCAGTGGCTGGTGGAGGGGACCCAGGCCCATCCTCTACTCCAGGTCCCAGCCCAGGGACCCTATAAGATAGCAGCCATCTGCCATGTCCCTTTTAAATAAACTGTGTTGCTGCTACAATTCCCTGGGACACTCCCCCATGGCTTCAGGACATTTTTCATCCTTACCTTAGCGCCTTGTCCTGGTGGCATTCCATCAGCCACCCCATAGCACCATCCATTCTCCTTCAGCTTTAGCAAGGAACTGAACTCACTCTGGCCCTGCAGCTCTTCTTATACTAGCCTTCTGGATACTGATTGGCTGCTTCCCACACAACCGCTCTAGGCAGCTTGGAGGACCTCTCAACTGCCCTTTTCTGGGGCGGAGTGTGGTAGGGCCATAAGGGTGAACATAAGGGTACAGATTGTCACACTCTCTCATTCAATTTCCCTCCAATGAGAGTGGAATGGAAAGGAACCACATTTGATAGACAATCTTTTATTTAATCGCCTTACTCTGGAAAGTGCACAGATGTCACAAAGGTGGACAGTGTCAAAGGATCTAAGTAGAACAGAACAGAATAGAATTTCTTTTTTTCAAGAAGCAACTGTAGGAGTAAACTTCAATATTGATTCAAAAATAGTGATTGATTAAAATATTATACAATTTATTCAACTCCTCGCCAAAATCCATGATATGCATGGCTTTTTTAATGCAGTTAAAACCATTTATGTCCCGTGCATCTGGAGGCCAACCTCCCCTGAGAGGAGTTGATCAAAGAAATGGAAGCTGTCAACGCACACTGGAAGGAACATTTCAAAGATCTTCTCAATCGGGACTCTGCTGTTGATGACAGTATCTTCACCTTCATCCCACAACACCCGATCAGAGATGAACTCGGAATACCTCCAACCATGGAAGATGTCTGTACAGCTGTTAAACAGATGAAGAACAACAAGGCATCTGGAGTCGATGGAATTACTGCAGAAATCTATAAGCAGTGGGGAGAGGATCACACCTTACAGCTATACACTCTTATGTTGAAAATCTGGAACCACGATAAAATCCCAGATGAACTTAGAGATGCTATGTTTGCGATGATCTTTAAGAAAGGAGATAAATCTGACTGTGGAAATTATAGAGGAATCTCTCTGCTGGCAATTTCAGCAAAAGTCCTTGCTAGATTTCTCATGAACTGTCTTCTTCCTCTTGCCAAAGACATTCTTCCTGAATCTCAGTGTGGGTTTAGACCATCTAGAGGCACTACTGACATGATCTTTACTGCTAGCCAGCGGCAGGAAAAATGTAGAGAACACAGACATATCTGGCATTCATTGACCTGACAAACACCTTTGACTCTATAAACAGGGTAGCACTGTGGGAAATCCTTCTGAAGTATGGATGTCCACCAAAATTTGTCATTATTCTTCATCTCCTTCATGATGACAAGTAAGCAGTGATCCTTTGTAATGAATCTACTACAGCTCCTTTTAAGGTGAAGACAGGCATTAAGCAGGGCTGTGTCACTGCCCTGAGACTCTTCTCCATCTTCCTCGCTGTGATGCTCTATTTCAGCAATTCTCAAACTGTGGGTCATGACCCCATTTTAATGGGGTTGCCAGGGCTGGCTCAGACTTGCTGGGGCCTGGAACCAAAGTGAAAGCCTGAACCCCACCACCCAGGGCTGAAGCCAAAGCCAAGGGCTTCAGCCCTGGGTAGTGAGGCTCAGGTTACAGGCCCCCTGCCTGGGTCTGAAGACCTTGGCCTTTGGCTTTCCCCCCTCACTCCCCCCCACCCGGGATGGTGGGGCTTGGGCTTTGGCCCTGCCACCCGGGGCAGCTGGGCTCAGGCTTCGGTCCCCCCCTCCAGGGATTGTGTAATAATTTGTGTTGTCAGAAAGGGGTGACAGTGCAATGAAGTTGGAGAACACCTGCTCTATTTGGCCACTGACAAGATCCCAGCAGCAGTGCAGCTAATTTATCGAATGGATGGTAAGTTGTTCAACCTAGGCCGCTTCCGATTCATAACCAAAACGTCACCGACCTTAGTCGTTGAGCGTCAGTACGCTGATAACGCTGTAGTGTGTGCTCACTCAGAAACAGATCTTCAGACGACCATCATCTTTGCTGATGCATACCAGAAAATGGGGATGACACTCAACATCCAGAAGACAAAAGTCCTTTGTCAGCAAGCTCCTAGTGCACAACTCCCAGCACCAGCAACACAGATCCACGATAGCCTTCTAGAGAACACAGTGCATTTCCCATATCTTGGAAGCCACCTCTCACAGACAGCTGGCATTGACAAAGAAATCCAGTACCAGCTTAAATGTGCTAGCCGAGCTTTTGGTCATCTCAGAGAAAGGGTGTTTGAAGATTGTGACATCAGGGTGTGCCATGGCTTGAACCAACATCCCACATTAACCCACCCTGCTCAGAAATATATGTTTGCAATGTGACTGCAAAATATATGTTTGCAGAGTCTGTGGCTCTAGAATAGGCCTCAACAGTCACCAGCAGATTCGCAGATAACTTGAAATGGACAATTCATGAAATACAATCATCTTCAACTTCAAGGGATTGCCAATGATGATACAATTTATTCTTAGACTGTTAGGCTATTGCAAACTTGCCTTTGCCAAATTTTATAAGATACCACTATTTTCACGCCCTGGAATACAGCTTTATAAGTTCCATTTTGCTTTAACATTCTACACTACTTTCTTTTATACTATATTATGAAAGATGTATGTACATGTTAGTTATTGTGGTTTGCGCTATGTATAGAATAATAGATAGAAAATTTTAATTGTATTAAATTAAAATGATAAAAAGCGCAAGTTATAAATGTTATTATTAATGGCAGACTGTCAATCTAGGAACTGTTTGGTCAAAAAGGCAAGCAACCACAAGCTTGATTTATTCTTCAGGACATCCCCTTACCTAAGACAAAGTCTGGTATAGAAATTATCTCTATCTAAAAAAAATCCCAAACAGATTTTGTAAGATATAGTATAAAAGAATGCAAAAGTGCTCTGTGTTCAGGATCAAAGAGAAGTGATGTTTAGAGATGTGTTATTCAGAGCCACAAACTAAGTTATAAATGGGGCTTCTTTCATCTGTCCTCTCTTCATAGAAAACAATAAATTGTTACTCACTTTCTCATAAAATAATTTTTTTTAAATTAATGGAGATATCCCATCTCCTAGAACTGGAAGAGACCTTGAAAGGTCATTTAGTCCAGCCCCCTGCCTTCACTAGCAGGATCAAGTACTGATTTTTGCCCCAGATTCCTAAGTGGCCCCCTCAAGGATTGAACTCACAACTGTAGGTTTAGCAGACCAATGCTCAAACTACTGAGCTATCCCTCCCACCCATGGTCACTCTTTGAGATGTGTTGCACATGTCCTTTGCATGTCTCATGCACCAGTGCCAGAGAGTTTTCCTTAGGTACCTGACGGGGTGGCTATGCATGCCCCCTTGCTACCCTCGTGGTCCAAGCCAAGGGTGTAAAGAGTGGAGCCATCCTGCCCATCCTTCAGTTCCTTTGCACCAGAGTTTGAATGATTGACTCTCGTGCTGGGGAAGGAATGTGGGTCATGTAAGGGACATATGCAACACATCTCAAAGAACAACTGTTATGAAAAGATGAGTAACCGTTTCTTCTTTGAGTGATTGCAAAGTGGTACTGGTGGGTACACATATAGCAGATCCTTGTCCCATGAATGCATCCAAGATGGACCTGGGGCTGTGACCCATTCTCAAACAGAATTAGGGACATTTTCTACTCTGGTGAGTTGCAAACAAGTCTACTGTAGGAACCCCACATATTGAAACACTGATCTTGGCACACCTGTGTTGAGAGATCACTCGTGATCCAGATTGAACGACCTGCTCAAGCAATCTCCTAGGCCATTCTAAACTCCCAGCAGGTGGTGAGAGGCTTTAAGAGTTAACAAATTCCATATGCAGAAATGGCACCGCCTGACTGTCTCCTGGCACATGCTGCCTGATCTGGCATTCCCTCCTTTTTCACATAAAATACTGTTGTGGTGCTGTTGGAGAGCACCTGGATGGTCCTGCCCTGTGCATGTGGCAGAAACTGCTGATGTTCTGAATAGAGTAGATTTGTGAGTAGATCACAATCCCCAAGCCTATAGATCACCCAAATGCACTCCCCACCCCATGGTGGAAGTGTCTGTCACCAAGGCCAAAATGGGGATAGTAGATGAGAACAGGACTCCACTGCAATATTGTCTTGGTTGATCCACCAAACCAGAGATGACAAGTCTTTGTTTGGGATAAACACTAGCTTATCTACATGGTGTGCCTGAGGGAAGTACACTGACCTGAGCCATGCTTGCAAGCCTCCAAAATGCAAAATGGCAGAGGGGGGGTGTCACATAAGTGAATGGTGCCATATCTCCCAGGAGCCTGAGGCAGTTCCTTACTGTGGTCCAGGGTTGGCCCTTGAATGGCGCACAGAAATCTCATATAGCTAGAAACTGGATTGGGGCAGAAAAGCTGTGCCAAGGGTTGAGTCCAGGACCACCCCAATAAACTAATCTCTGTAGATGTGGAGGTGTTCACTTCCAGGCCTAGGCATTGGAACAGAGCATCTGATGAATATGGCTCTCCACCTACTGACAGGAATGACCCCACACCAACTAATCACCTAAGTACAGAGACATTTGGATGTCCCAATGTGGGAGACAGGCTGCCATCACAGCCATGCATTTGGCAAAAGTGTGGACAATAGGCCAAAGCGCAGAACTGGAAGTGATCACCTACTACTATGAGTCTTAGGACTCTTGTGTGGCCAGGATGGATCGCCACACAGAAATATGCATCTCACAAGTTGAGGGCAGCATACCAATTACCAAGATCTAAGAAAGAAATAATAGTTGTAAGGGAAACCAAACAGGACCGTGCCATTTTGATGTATTTGTTCAAGTGCTGAAGATCTAGAATTAACCTGAAACTCCCTTTTCCTTTGGGTATTATGAAGTAGCAGGAATAGAACCTTCTTCCCCAGTACTGAGGAGCACTTCCTCTATAGAGTCCAAAGAAATTAGAGTCTGCAGTTCTTCTTGTCTTATAACAGACCCATGAGATGGGTCTCTGAAAAGGGCTGGGCTGGCAGGTAGGGAGGTGGGGTGGGACAGAAGGATAGAAAGAAACTGCATGGTATATTTCCATTCCACTGTGCTTAGAACCCACTTGTCTAAGGTGATGAACTGCCAGGCATTTCGGAAACAGGATAACCTTTTCCCAAAGAGGGGGGAAAACTCAGTGAGGTCCAATCTGGTAGGAATACCATCATCAACAAAAGAGTCAAACAGGTTGCTCTGAGGACTGCGGCTACCTGAAAACATGACCATGGAGGCAAATAGTGGAGGCTTCCTTCTCTGTTGTCCCTGTTTGCATCTGGACTGATCCAGCTGTCTAGGCAGGTAATACTGCTATCTCAGCTGAAATTGACACCAAAACCTTGTTCTTTTGGGGGCTGGTATATAAAGTCACTGAGACTTTAACACTGCCCTGAGTCTTTTAGTGTAGAGTGCCTTATCAGTCTAAGAGGAAAATAAAGCACTGTCCCCAAAGGAAAAGTCTTCAGTAGTCTGTACTTCTATAGGAATCCATGCCTGAAGCCACGATAAACTACACATGGCTACCACTGTGTCAAAGACCCTGGAAGCTGATTCTGCAGCGTCCAGGGAAGCTGACCAGGATACTAAATGACCCTCCATCAGAAGGGACTGAAACTTGTCCCGAAGTCCTCGGGCTGCTTGTTGAAGTACTTAGTCATAGCATCCCAATTTGAATAGTTGTATTGGGCCAAGAGAGCCAGATGGTTGTCTATGGTGCTGTAATTCTGCAGCTGAATAAGCCTTATTACCAAGAAGGTCCAAATCTTTGCATCCTTTTCTTTTGGGGTAGCTTTCGCTCTACTGTGGCGATGTCTTTCATGTACCTTTGCCACTACCAGAGAGCTCAGCATGGGGTATTGATAGAAGTGTTTGAACCCCTAGGATGTCACCTGGTATTTACTTCCAGTGCACTTTGCAAAAGGTGTGATGGACAATAGGGACTTGATAGGAGGCATAATCACCTCATTTATATGAAGAGTAAGTTTCCCTGAAGTAGCTGGATGTAAAATGTCTATGAACTTGCAAGGGTTCTCCTCCACAAGCTCCATCTGGATACCAAGAAAAGTAGCCCTCCTTTTCAGGAGCTTTTGGTAGACCTTAAATTCATCCAGTACCATGGAAGATGCTGCTGCTACCAGCGTCTCATCTGGTGATGAGGATGAGGTATTCAGAGAAGGCAAGACAGAAACCTCCTAATGCTGATCTTGTACTGCTGATGAAGATGGTAGGTCTGAGGCAGGTTGTGAAAGGTTCCAGCAGCTGCTCAGTACCGACCATGAGCAACCTCTCTGTAGTGTGTGGGAAACTTTATCTTCTCAGCAATCTACTTCAGTAGGTTAGCAGCAAAGTGGATCTCGATGTTGGAGGCATACCCGAGGGATCGAGTGTGGCAAGTGGTGGGGCTGGTATGGTACTGAAGGCCAGTTATGCCTAGACCAGGCACTCCAGTCTGTAGATCTGCTCTTGTCAAAGTGTTGTGTGTGAGAGCAGGAATAAATCCTGGAGGACACCCTGGATATTCTGAAGTGGGTGACATAACAACCCACTTCACACTCTGATGAGGAATAGGAGTCCTTTGAAGGCCCAGGTGGTGTGGTACCGAGCCACATCATCAGAATCATAGAATCACAGAAGTTGGTACTGTAACAGACCCCAACATCGGTGCCAAAGTCTGCACTGCATAGGGTTGGAAGAGACCTCAGGAGGTCATCTAGCCCAACCCCAACTAAATCATCCCAGCCAGGGCTTTGTCAAGCCAGGCCTTAAAAACCTCTAAGGATGGAGATTCCACCACCTCCCTAGGTAACCCATTCCAGTGCTTCACCACCCTCCTAGTGAAATAGTTTCTCCTAATATCCAACCTAGACCTACCCCATTGCAACTTGAGACCACTGCTCCTTGTTCTGTCATGTGCCACCACTGAGAACAGTCTAGCTCCATCCTCTTTGGAACCCCCCTTCAGCAATCAGAGGCCAGGATTGTGGGCTGGTCTACACTACAGTAGGGACCGACGCTCTGAGATCAATCCACCAGTGGTCGATTTAGCGGGCCTAGTAAAGACCCGCCAAATCAACTGCAGATCACTCTCCAGTCAACCCCTGTATTCTACCCCCGAAGAGAAGAGTAAGATAAGTCGACGGGAGATTTTCTCCCGTCGACCCCCCGTGGTGTAGACCCTGCGGTAACTCGACCTAAGGTACGTCAACTCCAGCTACTTTATTCACGTAGCTGGAGTTGCGTAGCATAGGTCGACTTACTGCAGTAGTGTAGACATAGCCTGTGTTCTACATCGAGACTGCAGTACTGGTGGTAGCAACAGGGGCTTTCTACCTATTTGTACTGTGAACTGCGGTGGAACAAGGGACTGGAAATCCAGGTGCCAGCATTGAGGAAGCTGAGGAAGATGCTACTAGATCTGAAGTCGTAGGTACTGTAACAGCCCCCAATATCAGTGCCAAAGTCTGCACTGCATGTGATGGCCCCAGTAGGGCACTGTCAGCCTTAATGAGTGGTGAAGGCAGTGCCAAGCGGCACAACAGATCCTTCGCGGCTGCGTAGGCCTCTGGTGTTGTCTGCACCAATAAGATCCCTTGCCCTGCAGAAATCAGGGGTGATGGATCCTCTGTTGCCACTGATGAAATAGCCAGTCTCAGCAAACCTGGGATGGGTACCAGAGTCAATGGTTCTGTCCTAGGAAAGGCCCTATGTGGTGGTTCTGGGGAGCAGTGAGCCAAAAGGTGTACTCTGCTTTTGGTACTGGAGTGGCTAATGTCTACGGCAGAGGTGTCCCACATCAAGGACTCTGAGAAAATCAAAACTGTCTTTGATCTCTGTCCTCAGGCAATGCCAGGGAAGCACTGCTACAAGGAATATTCAAGGAACTCCCGCGTTCTGACCAAGCAGGCTTCAATGCTAGGTGAAGAGTGGTTTCCCTGTGGATGTATATATGTCACTCTTCTCTCTGCTGCTTTGTTCTAGTTTTGAAGCCTCAGAAAACTGGACACCTGTCTCTGACGTAAACCTCACCCAAACACTTCAAGAGCAAGAGTGATGATCATTTATGGGCATCGGCTTATGATATCTGGAGCAAGGAATGAAACCAGGTGTCCTTGGCATAGGCTCCCCCAGTACACGGCAAAGCTTAGAGAGCACAATTAGGTATGATCATAAAATACAATAAAAGAAAGGAAAGAAGGGGTACCAAAGGACCAAAGCTGAGTATTACTAACTATGACTAGATAACTATAGACACAAATAAGTTCACACAGCAACAAGGGCTGAAACGCACAGTATGCTCTGACCACCCACAGACAATAAGAAGGAACTAAAGGGATGGACGGGGTGACTCCTCCCTTTATCCCCTCAGCTTGGAGGATGAGGGACACCAGTGTGCAGGTATGGCCGCCCCCACAGGTACTGCTAGGTAAAACACTCTGGCACCAGTGCAGAGACATGCACACATCAGCAGTGTAATGGACATATTCAATCTCTCAAAGAAGAACCTCAGTGTAAAACCACACAAAGGATTCTAGGAATAGTCTTATGGAAAATGATTTATGTCATCCGCACTCTAAAATAGTCATTCATTTAACTTTAAGGAGAATGCATATAGCTAGGAATTTTTTTGGTTACATCTAACCTCATGTTTCCACTTCAAGGTGAAAACCTTTGTTCACTACTTGAATGCTTGAGGTGGTATAAATTCCTTTTGTGGTGTTCATTTGCAAACGTTTTGTGTTTAAAGGCAGTTATCTAAGGTAATAACTCTCTGATGTCATTGCTATTTGAATAGTGAGATATTTTATGAACCAACATGAAAAAATTTGGTGCTATAACTGGATTACGATTGTGAGAAGCCATTTGAGTATAAAGATATTGTTATTAACAAGTTATATGGCAACGCTGAAGCAGCACCTTACTGAATTCAGGCAAGAGTCCCTCTCCAAGGCCTGGTAAGAAGAAAGGACAATAATTTACTTGATGACTATTCAAATTTAAAGACTTCATAATTTCTGTTTAAAAAAGATTATTTTAAGAGCTGAAACCCCCTTCTATCGGGAATAGTGGTGTTTAGACTAATTTGAAATAGAATTTTAAATCCTATTAATTCCTGAGCTGAAGACAATGACCAGAACAACTCCAGGAGGGTGTTGAGCCAATGAGAGGGTGAAAGTGGCTGATATTTGAATCTAATCACACTTCTAAAAGAGGTGTGTTTTCCTCCTTCAATGAGATTATAAATAGAATATTATAAATCTCTCTGAATTGAGCAAGAAAGCAACAACACTTGATCCCATCTCTCAATTTCAACAGCAACACACTTTACAGCACCCTTATCTAAGCTCAGCAGCTCATCTTAGCTCTCTAAGAAAACTGCCGTAGTAACCAGATAGCTAAGAACAGAGAACTAAATAAACAAAATGCAGCATAAAAAAGAGGCAACTTTCCAGTCCAGCATTGATTTTGCAACATATAGTGAGGAGACAGAGTTTGCAAAAGCACTGCCAAGGGATTAGATTAAATTTTCCTTGTAATTATTTTAATGGGATATTGAAATGCTATTGCAATGTAAGGTATTAACTACTTGTCCTGGTATACCAGGTCATTTGGACTATGTATTCCTAGAGAGGACACATCAGCTAACCTTGATAAAGTGAGAAAAATAATGGGATTTTATTCAAGTTTAAGATTCTTAATATTTATTAATTTTCCTTTCTCAAGACAGCTCTTTGAACAGCCTCTTTTAAGTAACTGACTTTAAATATTGGTTTCATGAAACACAGGGCTTGTCTACACTTGTAATGCTACAGAGGCACAGCTGCACTATCTCCCCGAAAGGCGGAAACTAGGTCCACGGAAGAATTCTTTCATCAACCTAGAGCTGTCCACACCAGTTGACAGCACTTAGACTTAGGTTGACTTAACTACAATACTAAGGGGTGTACCGTAGACCTGCCTTAGTTAAGAGTACTCAACTTTATAAACTATGTTATCTGTGATAAACTAAACAGGATTCACCTACCCTTAATCGAAATTCTTTTGCGTCTCTGTAAACTGTGTTAGTTACCTATGCTACATTGAGTCAATACTCAATTGGGGAAGCCATTGAGCATTGGCCTGCTAAACCCAGAGTTATGAGCTCAATCCTTGAGGGGGCCACTTAGGGATCTAGGGCAAAATCAGTACTTAGTCCTGCTGGTGAAGGCAGGGGGCTGGACTCATATGACTTTTCAATGTCCCTTCCAGTTCTAGGAGATAGGATATCTCCATTAATTTATTATAATACTGATATTGGGAACCACATACTTTGGTTTATGTTTACCTAAAGAAGAGCATCCCCACTCGGGGAAGCTCAACTCTCAAAGGTGTAACCTCTGTTGTAAATTCTCCCCAGAGAGGCATTAAGAAGAGATTGTAACTGAAGTAACCATTATCTGTGGCTTGTTTATGATTTGTTTTTCTTTCTTTAATAATCATAGTTAATAATTATGATTACTTTACTTGTCTTTAATTGTGATGTACTCTCAGGCATGGAAAGAACCCTGTGTAACTGAAATACTGGGAGTCATGTCCCTGAATTGACAGTGAGAGAGACAATTATCAAGATTTGGCATACCATTTCTTGTTTCTCTGTTTAGACTACAACATTTTAATAATTTTGGAGATAAAATTAATTGGCGCTCAACCACTTAAAACACCCACTTTCTGCCCCACAGGACTCATGTGCAGGAAGTCTGGCCATATGGCTTGCACCTCACTTTCAATATTTTATCTGAAAATGTGGCCCATGACTCCTTCGCCACGCCCACCTAGATGCTAACTGAGGGACATCCATTAATTTCTGGTATAGCTGGTAATTCCTGGTGGAATTAGCAAGCAGTAAAAATAAAAATAAAAAAAGAGCAGCAGATTAACCCTTTCATTGCTAATCCCCCACCATAAATGATTATGCTTCTATCACTCACTGAATTTAAAATGAAATTAATGGCATATTAGTATTTAGAGTAACTGGTACGTTCAGCAACTCAGCAGGGGTATAAATGCCAGATGTCATGTAGCTACCCATCAGAGAACTAGACATTTTTCTGAGGTTTGTGGAATAGCTTAGTGTGCTATGCAGAAACAAGGGAGGAAGTTGAGAGCAAGTTTTTTGTCTGTCAGTTCTGGTGAATGCTCCATTATACAATCTGTGACTGGGCAGAAAGCATACACAAACCAGAGGATTGGTGAGGAAACCAGAGATAGGAAGGAAGTGGAAGCAACACAGATAAAAGCAGAAAGGATAGGCCCAGCAGAAGGGGAAGATTGTAGTGCTTCACGAGAAGTTGTGGGAGATTTTAAAAGGTGGGTGGTTCACTGTTGTGGAAAGAGAAAGGGATGGTTTAAGCAACTAGAAACATGGTGGGAATTCTCTTTAGACGGGACAGACAAGGAAGAACTGAAAGTAAGTATATCCACCTTCAGTTCTCTAACAGTAATTATCTACCTTCACCTAGTAATACTATATTTTACTGTCACCCAGTTTTATTTGAAAAAACCAAGTATAATTATATTCTCAACATTCACAAATAACGGGCCAAATCCAGAGAGCTGCTGAGCAACTCTAACTCTCGTGAACTTCATGGTTCAGTACCTGTCAGGATGTAGCTTAATTTTTTTTAAAAGAAATTAAATAAATATCTGAATTTTCTTATAAAATTCACACAGTGGCCATCATTAACATCTTTACATATGTATCTTTGTGCCTAACTGGTATTACTGTGATATTTCTTATACTTCGTACTGGGAAAAATGCAATACAATTAATTATTTGCTAGCTGAGAAAGTAAAGATTTTTAAGGGCAGCCACTGTTTTACTATATTATTTACTCAGTAAAAAACAAACTTGTTCTTTTCCCAAAAAGCATTTATGGGTAGATTGAAAACTATGCCCGTCAGTATATCTCTGCTCTTTTCCAAGGACACTAGTGAAAGCAATGTGGTTTTTTGTTTTTGTTTTTGTTTTTTTGGGGGGGAGGAGGGGAGAATTATCTGCTTTTTTGTTTGCTTGCTTTGTTCATTTGGAATGAATTGCCTACACCTGGGATAGAACAACTCCAATGTAACCAAAATTTCTCTATGTGATTTACATGAACATTTACTACTGGTCAAACAAATCTCCATTTTCACCTTTTGTTTGCTTGGGGCTGGCAAAACAAAATTCTTGGCCTAACAGCAAATTTTACTTACTAACTAATGAAAGGATCACAACAAGTAAATCAAATATATTCCAGCCATTGGTGAAGAAGTAGTATCTTAGAGCCAGTATTTTCATGATGGACTCTCCAGTAAATATGGCAACAAAGACCTTGTTGATGATCTCAAGGATATTCTTGCTTTTTTCATCTTGGTCTTCACTGACCCACATCATAATGATCATGTTAAGGCAGATGAGAGTCACAATTGTAATCTCAAAAGCTTTGCTTGATACAATGTCAAAAAAAAATCCTTGGTATTTGTTCTGAGAACAAGAAAATGGTCATTAGTGCTAGTTATAAGAATCAAGCAACACAAAAATGGTAATATAATTAAATCTCTACCTCCAGGAAAGTAACTCAAGGGAAAATAAATATCACAATAATGGGCCTGATACATTTTTTTTAGGTGACAGCATAGACATCCAAGATTGAAAGCTGCACCTAATATTTCCACATATCACACAATCATGGTTCTTTAGTGGAAATTACACAGCAGAGAATTTTCAGAGCATATTATAACTTATATTTATAAACACTGTTTTAACAAATATGTTTAGTGTAAACGGTTCTTATTAGAGCTAGTAAAACAGCAAAAACCTGATTCACTAATTAATTTATGAAACCAAGCTCCAAGGTCAATTTGCTACTACTTGTGGGTATCATTTGTTATGTACAAGTATTCAGACAACAATTCATTCATGAAAATGTTAATGAATCCTGAAATTTTCAAAAATTTGAACATAGAATTATTTGCCTGTACGATAACTGGAATTCTTTAAGATGTGCTGTCCATATACAAATACCACTCTTGGTAGTGCGCATGTACTTTGTGACCTTGAGATTAGAGTATTTTGTTCAGCAGTGCCTGTTGGTCCACATATGCACCCTGAATGCTCTTATACTCATGTTCCGAGGACCTAAAGGGCAGTGTGGGATCAACCACCACTCAGTTCCTGCTCCACAACAAAAATCCAATTTACTATAGGATTCTGTAATAGTGGGGAAGGACTGTGGAATGTGTGTGTATACACACACACACACACACGTATCTCAAAAAATCCCAGCTATTGCAGAGGTAAGTAACTTTTATTTCTTCTTTGAGTGCTTGTCCCTATATGTGACTCCCAAACAGTGGCCTGAAGTAAGGTGGTGGTGGCTCAGAGTCTCATCTGAAGATAGATTGTAAAACAGCTCTGCCAAAAGAAGTGTCCACTCTAGAAGCTTCCACTAATGCACAGTGCTTAGTAAACATCTGTATGGAGGCCTATGTAGTTACTTTGCAGAGGCTGCTTGTTTCCTAGTGGCATGGGCTCTAATGCTATCTGGGGATCTAATCTATATAGTCCATAACAAAGTCTGATGCACCCTGAAACCCATTTAAATAACCTTTGGATGGAAATAGGACAGCCGTTCATTCTCTTGGCAAAGGACAAGAAAAGTCTTTAGGAAGCTCTGAAGGGTTTTATTTGCTGCAGGTAAAGGGCTGGGGCCCTATGAATATTGAGGATATGTAGATTAGAGGCTCCATGACTAGAATGAAGCTTAGGAAAAAATGTAGGTAGCTGGATAGTCTGATTTAAATGGAAGTCTGATATTACTTTTGGCAAGAACTTAGAGGGTGGTCTAAAAGACATCTTATCAGAGTAGAAAGTAGGTGCTCTCCTGGCAGATTCCTCTTACACTATCTCCCCTATCTTTCTAGTCAATGTGATTGCTATTAGGAAAGAAATTTTCCTGGATAAATATAGTTGAGAACATGATGCCATGGGCTCAAATTGGGGACCCATGAAGCCTGCCAGCATAACATTAAGGTCCCATGGGGAATGGCTCCAATATTGGTGGAAAACCCCTTATGAAGCCCTTAAGGAATCTGGACATCCTGGGGTGGGAACAGCCTGTACATCCCATGAGAGGTGGACAGTAAATGTTAGTAGCTGCTAGGTGCACCTTCACAGAACTAATTAAAAGTCGAGAGATCTCTAGAGAGAGTAGATAGCTAAAATAGTATGTGGCATTTGTGTCTCAAAAGGCTGTAAGACATACCATTTCAAAAATCTTCTCCACTTAGCCACATAAGTGTGTCTGGTAGAGCCTTTCCTACTATTTGCTAAAATATTCTGCACGTCTGATGAACAAGGCCTCTTTACTTCTGACATACATCCAGAAATCATATTGTCAGATGCAGGGTAGATGGGTTTGGATGGAGGATGGTTCCTTCATTTTGGGCCCTAGACCTGGCTTGGCCAGGTGGGAGCTATCAGGATAACCCTGGATGCATCTTGTCTGATCTTCCTGAGTTCCTTTGGAAACAATGGCATTGGTGGATAAGCATATATCAGTGCATGGGACCGTGAAATGAGGAACCCATCTGAAAACTCTGGAAAACAAAATTGAGACTTCTTGTTCCTGTCTATCACAAAGTGGCCTATTGGCAGACTACCCCATTCCTTGGAAACTGCCTGAACTACCGAATCATGGATTATCCCACTTGTGATCTGATGAAAATTATCAGCTCAGTGTGTCCATCAGAGTGTTGTGCAGACCCAGAAGGTAAGTAGATCTGAGAGATATATGATTTTGAATGCAACAATTCCATAGCTGAACTGCCTTCTGGAACAATTGAGATGAGCATGCCCCTCCCTGCCTATTTATATAATACATAGTGGTCATGTGTTTTGTCCTGATGTGAATGGACAGCCCTTGAATCAGAGCTAAGAACTCCATAGATGCTGTGGGTGGGAGTTTTGTGTAGAGAAGAACTATGTTACAGGGATTACCACTTCAGAATGGAATTGTGTTGAAGGGATTATGGCCTCATCCAGAGACAAAGATGAGGCAGTCATTGATCCGTATCATGCCCTCTTGAAGCTCCTATGGTACCTGAATCAGGCTATGGAGTGTCTTTAGATGAGGAATGAAGAGAAGAGGCAATTGTGACCTATATTTTGCAGAAGCTGTATGAGGAGGTCTGCTTCTGATTTTAGAGGAATACAAAACCTAAGAATGGCTATACTGGGTCACACCAATGTTCCATCTAGCCCAGTATCCTGTGTTCTGACAGTGGCCAATGCAAGATGCTTCAGAGGGAGTGAACAGAACAGGAAAATTACTGAATGATCCATGCCGTCATCTAGTCCCAGCTTCCTGCAGTCAGATGTTTAAGGACACCTGGAGCATGAGGTTCCATCCCTAACCATCCTAACTAGTAGCCACTTATGGACATTTCCTCCATGAACGTATCTAATTCTTTCTTTGAACCCAGTTATACTTATAGTTATACTTTACAACATCATCTGGCAATGAGTTCCACAGGTTGGCTGTGCATTGTGTGAAGAAATACTTCCTTATGGTAGTTTTTAACCTGCTGCCTATTAATTTCATTGAGTGACTCCTGGTTCTTGTGTTATGTAAAGAGATAAATATCTAGGGCTGTCAAGCGATTAAAAAAATTAATCGTGATTAATCACACTGTTAAACAATAATAGAATACCATTTATTTAAATATTTTTGGATGTTTTCTACATTTTCAAATATATTGATTTCAATTACAACACAGAATACAAAGTGTACAGTGCTCACTTTATATTTATTTTTCATTACAAGTATTTGAACTATAAAAAACAACAAAAATAGTATTTTTCAATTCACCTAATACAAGTACTGTAGTGCAATCTCTTTATCATGAAAGTTGAACTTACAAATGTAGAATTACATACAAAAAACCTGCATTAAAAAAAAATGCAACATTTTCGAGCCTGCAAGTTCACTCAGTCCTACTTCTTATTAAGCCAATCGCTCAGACAAACAAGTTTGTTTACATTTGCAGGAGATAATACTGCCCGGTTCTTCTTTACAATGTCACCTGAAAGTGAGAACAGGAATTCTCATGGCACTGGTGTAACCAGTATTAGAAGATATTTATGTGCCAGATGCGCTAAAGATTCATATATCCCTTCATGCTTCAACCACCATTCCAGGGGACATGCGTCCATGCTGATGACGGGTTCTGCTCGATAACAATCCAAAGCAATGTGGACCAATGCATGTTCATTTTCATTATCTGAGTCAGATGCCATCAGCACAAGGTTGATTTTCTTTTTTGGGAGTTCGGGTTCTGTATTTTCCACATTGGAGTGTTGCTCTTTTAAGACTTCTGAAAGCATGCTCTACACCTCATCCGTCTCAGATTTTGGAAGGCACTTCGGATTCTTAAACCTTGGATCGAGTGCTGTAGCTATCTTTATAAATCTCACACTGAAATCTGCAGTGAAAGTGTTCTTAAAATGAACATCATGTGCTGGGTCATCACCTGAGACTGATATAACATGAAATATATGGCAGAATGCAAGTAAAACAGAACAGGGGACATACAATTCTCCCCCAAAGAGTTCAGTCACAAATTTAATTAATGCATTATTTTTTTAACGAGCATCATCAGCATGGAAGCATGTCCTCTGGAATGATGACTGAGGCATGAAGGGCCATATCTGGCATGTCAATACCTTGCAATGCCGGCTACAAAAGTGCCATGCAAATACCTGTTGTCACTTTCTGGTTACATTGTAAATAAGAAGAGTACATTATTATCTTCTATAAATGTAAACAAACTTGTTTGTCTTAGTGATTGGCTGAACAAGAAGTAGGAATGTGCGGGCTCGTAGGCTCTGAAGTTTTACATTGTTTTGTTTTTGAGTGCAGTTATGTAACAAAAAAAATCTACATTTGTAAGTTGCACTTTCATGACAAAGAGATTGCACTACAGTACTTGTATGAGGTGAATTGAAAAATACTATTTCTTTTGTTTATCATTTTAACAATGCAAATATTTGTAATAAAAAATAATATACACTTTGATTTCAATTACAACACAGAATACAATATATATGAAAATGTAGAAAAACATCTAAAATATTTAATAAATTTCAATTGGTATTAACAGTGCAATTAAAACTGAGATTAATCACGATTAATTTTTTAATTGTGATTAATTCTTTTGAGTTAATCACGTGAGTTAACTGCAATTAATTGACAGACCTATAAATAATGCTTCCTTATTCACTTTCTCCACACCATTCATGATTTTATAGACCTCTATCATATCCCCTCTTAGTTGTCTCTTTTGCAAGCTGAACATGCCCAGTCTTTTTAATTTCTCCCCATATGGAATTTGTTCCATATCCATATTCATTTTTGTTGCTCTTCTCTGTATTTTTTCAAATTCTAATATATCTTTTTGAGATGGGGTGACCAGAGCTGCATGCAGTATTCAAGGTGTTGGCATACCATGGGTTTATATAGTGACATTATGATATTTTCTGTCTTATCAGCTATCCCTTTCCAAATAATTCCTAATGATCTGTTGGCTTTTTTGACTGCTGCTGCACACTGAGCTGGTGTTTTCAGAGAACTCCTTCCCTTCAAAATCTTTTTAGCAGATATGATGAACAAAGGCCTATCTTGACAGGTTTCAGAGTAGCAGCCGTGTTAGTCTGTATCCACAAAAAGAACAGGAGTACTTGTGGCACCTTAGAGACTAACAAATTTATTAGAGCATAAGCTTTCGTGGACTACATCCCACTTCTTCGGATGCATAGAATGGAACACAACTATTTCACATTTGGGGACAATATATACCTTCAAGTCAGCGGCACTGCTATGGGTACCCACATGGCCCCACAGTATGCCAACATTTTTATGGCTGACTTAGAACAACGCTTCCTTAGCTCTCGTCCCCTAACGCCCCTACTTATGCTCAAATAAATTTGTTAGTCTCTAAGGTGCCACAAGTACTCCTGTTCTTTTAACGTTATGAATGTTAACTGAATGTTTGAGTCAGCCTTGAAAGCATGAAAACTTCAAAGACCATTATATTGAGGTGGGCCAGATGATATAAGACCACAGAATATTCATAGCCCTTTGTATCAATATATGTTATATATATGTGTGTGTTACTGGTTTACTAGCAGGTGATTAATGCCAAATCCCAATGCTGGTTATGTAGATATGACTGTGCATTGTGTGAAGAAGTACTTCCTTATGTTAGTCTTAAACCTGCTGCCTATTAATTTTAAGGCTTGACCTCCTGGGGAGAAGGAAAGAGATTGGTGGTACCTGTTTTCAGTAGGCTAGGAGACAAAGCAAGAGTTTTGGTATAAAAGACTGAGTTTATCCTGAAAGAGAAGCTTTCTTTTTAATTCAACAAATGGACGTGATCCATTGCTTAAAGAGGGGATAGGTTAGAAGGACCTGAACCTGTGATCAGACTGATGAGTGACTTCTGGAAAATTTAGTGTGTGTTTAGACCTTTTTATTATTTTATATGTTTTCTCTGTATGCTTTTGTCTTTAAATAAATGTACTATGCTTTGGAAGAGCTGTTCGGTTCCTGATAAATTACTGTCATTGTCCTTCAGAGAGAAAGCAAAGAGGAGGGGTCGGGTGTTAGTCAGACCTTATTGGGATAATCACAGTGGATTGCAGGGTATCTGCAGCTCTCTGGTTAAGAGGAAGTGGAATGCGGGTCCCTGCCTAGAGAGAGGTGATGGCTAGAGGCCTGAGATGACATTCCTTGAGCAAACCACAGAAGGCGGATTAAAGGAGCAGTTACCCAGAATTTACCCAGTCTTCTTAGGACAGTCCCACTAGAATCCCTGCAAGTCTGTGGCTTAGTCAGTGGAACCCTGGAGCTAACTGAAGCTGAGCTCACAGGGGATCTCTGGACACAACAGGCATGTGTGTGTCAGTCAATCAGTCAGTATGACCTGGGTCTGAGGCAGGCTGTATAGTGTGGTCAAGCAGAAACAATTTAAGCTTCACCTCTCTGGCTTTTAAAGTTCTTTTTGAAAAGGGCTTGTACACAGTGTATTTACTCAGGATATGGGTCTTCCCCAAACCAAAAAGGGACCTATTGTGCTCATCATTAATAGAAAGTACAGCTCACAAAGGGGGCAATATTTAAATCCAGGAGACTTTGAATGTGACATCCTCATGCCCTGGTGCTGGCAAGATCCTGGTCAAGAAATATTTACAAAGGAAGGTACAAGTACTAAAACCTTCCGCCCAAAAAAATGAAATCTATTAAAAGAGGTGTCAACAGGCAACTAAGTATATTAACTGTATTTTTTATCAAAAAGAAACAGTGTGGTACATGGATACTGGAATTCTGTCTCAAAGCTATAGGTTGTGAGAAGGAACAGAGTAGTGGTTAGTCCTTCATGGCCTCTCAGTACCTAACCACAAGTGGGCACAGGGTGTATGCAAGCCCTATCAGACACTGCTGGCCAAAAGACCTCAGTGTCGAGTACATGTGCACCCCCCAAAAACGGACTATATATATGGACAAGCAGTAAAAGGAGAATAAATATTCATTTGAAATTTAATACTAGGCATAAGTTATTTGTTAATCACTATTCACCTGTTTTAAAAGTTGCAGTAACTTAATCAGGGAGTGCAAATCATATTTGTGATTAGGATATGTCTTAGCGGGAGCTAGAATTTCTAGCTCAGGCAGATATACCCAGCTAAAAAGAAGAGCGTAGCTGCAGCAGTGCAGGTGGCAGGATGGGCTAACTCCCACAAGTTTGTAGCTAGGGTTCAAAACAGGATTGCACTTGGGGTGGCTACACTACTATTTTTAACACACTAGCTCAGTCAGAGTTAGTGCAGGTGTGTCTACCCAAGCTGGAAATTACATCTCCAGCTCCAATGTAGACATACCTTTAGGTGACCATCATCATACTGTGAGCAGTAAATAGTCAACACAAACCATTCACAAACACCTGATATGATGCCAATATTTTCCCTATGTATTTGGTGAATACTTACACATAAAAATGTTAGAAGAAATTAGGATCAGTTTGCAACTGAGTCACAAATAGAAATAGGTCTGAATTAGTGAAAAATATTAATCACAATGCATAATTTCATCAGATCTCATTTTGAATGTGTGTTTCCAGCTGATAGATTGGTCTAAAAATAGTCACTGATTATGCATATTTGTTTCAAAGTGATTCAGGATGGACTTACCAATGGCCTTGGGATGGATTTTTGGGGTTTCTTGGATCCAAGTTTCTTCAGGGCATTATAATACTTTTTCTGTTCCTTTGTCAAAAAGATATGATCTCCGCCTAAGTACAGGAAAATCACACTGCTATTCATTTTAATTGAAGACAGTTAACTGGGGGGAAAAATGCATTTTTGCAAGAAAATGTTTACCTAGCATTGTTATAAGTAGTACCTAAGAGAGATTGAGAAAAATATGCTTTTCTTGCCTATTTTTTCAGTTGGTTACATTTTGCGTTGGACAGTTTATTGTCAGAATAGTCAGCCAGGGCTTGATGTTAAAACCCTTACCCATTTGAGTTGCCCTTACTTACATAAGCAAGGGTTTGCAAGCTCAAGCCCTTAGTCAGTTTCCCTTGCTATCTGTGAGAGTCTTTTTTGAAAAAAAATGATGGAAGCAGGGTCTGAATGAGTTCTCTCCTGACATCTAGTGAGACATATGCTGGGAGAAAAGACTTCAGGTGCAGACTGCGTTTGCATACACATGCCTGCTCTGCGTAGGTGCGCAGCAAATGGAGCTGCTTTGCCAAACTGATCAGTTTGGGCTGGTTTGGGTTCAATCAGGGGTGAAAGTGAGCCGGTACAGGCCAGTACAGTGTACTGCTTAGAAGCCGGTACCGGCCCGTATGCCCACATTAAAGTGCTGCTCCTTTTGCTTCCCCCGTTGGCGGCCCTGCCAGTATGGTCCGTACCGGCAGGGCCGCCGACAGGGTGGTGGGGGTGGAGAAGGGGCAGTAACGTTAAAGCACTCCCGTGCCAAAGGACCGTCCTTAAAGCACTGCCGCGGCAGCTCTTTAACGTCGTTCCCCTTTTCCCCCTCTCGGACGCCGCCGGGAGGGGCAAAGAGAGCAGCTGCCCCAGGGCCGGCGATTTAAAAGGGCCCAGGCCTCCAGCCGCTACTGCCGCCCTTTAAATTGCTGCTGACGGGCTGGCTGGGCGGTGCTCACCCCTAGCCCCGCCCCTTCTGCCCAAGACCCCGCCCTTCTGGGGGCCGGAGCCGGCCCCTGTACCGGTGAGTCTTTGGAGTTATTTTCACCCCTGGTTACAATCACTCTAGTATTTGAATGCAGAGGTAATTAAATGTTGTTTTCCTTACTGTACGAGCAAAGAGCAGCAGAACTGTGCTTAGCATGCCCTGATTGAGGGGATCACCCTAACTTGAACCTCACTTGCTAAGCAGGGGGTAGGAATGCCAAATCCCAGTGGAGAAGGGAGTGAGTGAGCATAGGTGTTTCTACCTGGTGGTGTGGCCTCTGCCTACAGAGAACTAGATACCATTTGAGCTGCCCCTCTCCAGCGTTTAATGACAAAGCTGATTGGACTCATTTAAGAGTTCTGGTTGGTGATTCCTAGAGCTGTTCTCACTGCTAAGCAAGTCTAAGGGCTACATTTTAGACCTTGTGTGGGAACAGTGAAAGGCAACAAAGAAACTGCACTGACATTGAGGTTTCCCACTGCCTGCTGAAATCACAGAGAGTTGGGTTAAGTGGTGGAACCTCGGAATATGACACTGCAGTAGCACCTGGTGGTGGTGGTAGAGAGTGGCAGCAGAAGCTGCGAGCTATTTGCAGAGGCAGCAGTAGCAGAGGCATTGCTCAACATGCCCCCCTCTTGGGGTGGGAGATGAGCCCCCTCCCTATGAATGCAGCTCTGAACTCTGGGTTTTCACTGACCAAGGACTGCCAACTGTGGGTGTGGTGCCATGAAGGGAAAGGAGAGTGGTGTATTAAGGGACATTAGTTTGTTGGACTTTCACACCACAAGGTGAGAAACTGCAGCAAAGGACACTCTCCACCGCACTGTGGGTAGATGTTTGCCTATTGTCACATCCATTCGCATTGTGGTTGTGATGTTTTCCCAAATTAATGGCTTACTCAAGATGTGCTTGCAAAACATATTGTCCCAGGTAGCCCGGACAAGCCCCCCAAAATGTAACCCTTTTGCCAGGTGGAGTCAGCAGCAACAAAGGCTGCGTAAGATGTTCCCCTAAACAACAGAAAATAGAACCGGCTCAAGCTCCTGGGCACCTCTAAGGGTATGTCTATACTGCAATTAAAAGCCCGCCACTGGCCCATGCCAGTTGACTCAGGCTCATGGGGTCGGGCTAAGGGGCTATTTAATTGCAGTGTAGATGTTTGGATATGGGCTGGAGCCAGGGCTCTAAGACCCTGCAAGGTGGGAGGATGAGTGTGTGTGTGTGGGGGGGGAACGGTAGAGATGGGGGGAACAGGAACCTGGAGGTTGTGTGGGAGGGGGGACCAGGAACCTGAATGAAAGTGGGGGGTGGTAGTGGTGATGAAGGAAGCAGGGATCCGGAAGGGGTGGGGAATGGAGATGTGGGGAGAAAGCAGGGACCCAGATTGGGGGAAGGGGCTGTTTATAACAAAATGCTAGGTTTCTCAGCTCAGCCTTTGCAAATATTGACCCTGGAAGGTGTTAGCAAATAAAGTAAACAAACATAACCCTTTGATTCTTTGTAGATGAGCCAAAGTCCCACCATGCCTTGTGTTTATAATTCAACAGTATTCAACAGTCACAGGATTGAACGGCTTATTCAGGGCTTTGAAACACAGTTGATATGCAATACTTATCTTTTTCCTTTGTTGGTTAAAATTTTTGATAACAACTCCAATGAAGAGATTCATCATGAAAAAAGATCCAATCATGATAAAACACAGAAAATACAAATACATGAGTAAACGGTGTTCACATATTGGCTGCTGGTCTACCTATAACAATAAATAAATAAACAGAAAAAACAGTCAGAAAAATTGCTCTCATTTCAACTTTGTAATAATTGATCCTTTTATCATCAGGAAGGCCCGATTGTTTAAAAGCATTTATACACTTACATTTGCGTGCACAAGTATAACAGGTCTGCACAAATGAAGACGTAGACAGATACAGATATAACATAAAATCCTGGATCTAAATAACAAAATATTAATGCTGACCTGAAGTTATGCTTTTGTTACACTCAATCCAAGTATGTTATCTGCTGGGAACCCAATAACAATGTTTGTCTCTCAATACTTGTTCCATTATTTTGCTAGGAATAAAAAACTAATCTTAAATGACAAGAGTTGCCAAGACCACTCTTCTTTCCTTTTTGAAGGTTAGCACTACATTTGTAATTTTCTATTCTTCTGGTACCTAAACAGTTTTCCATTATTTTTCAAAAATAATTGACAGTAAATACATTAGTCAGTTCCTATAGTAGCCTAGGATGCATATCATCAGGGCTGATAGATACTACGTGTTCAAATAAATGCACGGAAGTTCAATACTATCTTCCTAGTATTTCCTTAATACCCAACATCCCAACCAGCCAATATAGGACACAATGTAGGAAGAAATGCCACAGGAGGAGATTTTAAAGGCACAAATGCAGCTAGGCGTTCATATCCAATGAAAGTCAACGGGAGTTATGCATCAAAATGATATTTGTGCCTTTGAAAATCTCATTCTCCATGTCAATTTTTTCAAAGGTGTATAAAATGACTGTTTCATGAAAGATAATTCATACTTTAATTGAATTAATGAAATAGTTTTATCATCTTACACCTGGTTTTGGCTCATTTTTGTTCCTTTTCTCTTTATATATTTTCTCTAACACATTTTAAAAATATCCTTAAGTTGTTGTTCATTATTGTCTAACTACATGCCACCCATCTCTGTCCAGTTATTGACTGTTTTCGTCTGTGATCCTGGTTTCGCTTGAGTTTTTTTTAATCTACTTCTTGCTCCTTAGCCGCTTCTTTTCAGTAAGCAATTTTACTTCAGTTTATTATTATGTATCTTCTTATTTTTCTTCTTTTCCTCTTCCCTTCCTCTTCTTGCTCTCCTACTCCTTCCTTTCCTTTCACCCATCCATATTAGGTTCTAAAAAGTGGAAGTTAAATTAAAAAGTGGAAGTTCAATTCTAGTGAGGAAAATAAAAAGGAGCATAAACACTGGCAAATGATGTGTAAAACTACAATTAGGAAGGCCAATAAAGAATTTGAGGAACAGTTAGCCAAAGACTCAAAAAGTAATAGCAACATTTTTTTAAGTACATCAGAAGCAGGAAGCCTGCTAAACAACCAGTGGGGCCACTGGATGATCCAGGTGCTAAAGGAGCACTCAAGGACGATAAGGCCATTGTGGAGAAACTAAGTGAATTCTTTGCATCCGTCTTCACGGCTGAGGATGTAAGAGAGATTTCCAAACCTGAGCCATTCTTTTTAGGTGACAGATCTGAGGAACTGTCCCAGATTGAGGTATCATTAGAGGAGGTTTGGGGAAAAATTGATAAATTAAACAGCAATAAGTCACCTGGACCAGATGGTATTCACCCAAGAGTTCTGAAGGAACTCAGATGTGAAATTGCAGAACTACTAACTGTAGTCTGTAACCTATCATTTAAATCAGCTTCTGTACCAAATGACTGGAGGATAGCTAATGTGACGCCAATTTTTAAAAAGAGCTCCAGAGGTGATCCCGGCAATTACAGGCCTGCAATCTTGACTTCAGTACCAGGCAAACTGGTTGAAACTATAATAAAGAACAATATTGTCAGACATATTTGTTGAGGAAGAGTCAACTTGGTTTTAGTAAAGGGAAATCATGCCTCACCAATCTACTAGAATTCTTTGAGGGGGTCAACAAGCATGTGGACCAAGAGGATCCAGTGGATATGGTGTACTTAGATTTTCAGAAAGCCTTTGACAAGGTCCCTCACCAAAGGCTCTTACACAAAGTAAGCTGCCACGGGATAAGAGGGAAGGTGCTCTCATGGATTGGTAACTGGTTAAAAGATGGGAAACAAAGGGTAGGTATAAATGGTCAGTTTTCAGGATGGAGAGAGGTAAATAGTGGTGTCCCACAAGGGTCTGTTCTGGGACCAGTCCTATTCAACATATTCATAAATGATCTGGAAAAAGGGGTAAACAGTGAGGTGGCAAAATTTGCAGATGATACAAAATTAGCTGTTACCACTCAAGAAAAAGATCTTGGAGTCACTGTGGATAGTTCTCTGAAAACATCCACTCAATGTGCAGCGGCAGTCAAAAAAGCAAACAGAATGCTGGGAATAATTAAGAAGGGGATAGATAACAGGACAGAAAATATCATGTTGCCTCCATATAAATCCATGGTATGCCCACAGCTTGAATACTGTGTGCAGATGTGGTCGCCCCATTTCAAAAAAGATATATTGGAATTGGAAAAGATTCAGAAAAGGGCAACAAAAATGATTAGGGGCATGGAACGGCTTCCGTATGATGAGAGCTTAATAAGACTGGGACTTTTCAGCTTGGAAAAGAGACGGTTAAGGGGAGATATGATTGAAGTCTATAAAATCATGACTGGTGTAGAGAAAGTAGATAAGGAAGTGTTGTTAACTACTTCTAATAACACAAGAACCAGGGATCACCAAACAAAGTTAATAGGCAGCAGGTTTAAAACAAATAAAAGTAAGTATTTCTTTGCCAGAGGATGTTGTGAATGCCAAGATTATAACAGGGCTCAAAAAAGAACTAGATACATTCATGGAGGATAGGTCCATCAATGGCTATTAGCCAGGATGGGCAGGAATGGTGTCCCTAGACTCTGTTTGCCAGAAGCTGGGAATGAGCAACAGGGGATGGATCACTTGATGATTACCTGTTCTGTTCATTCCCTCTGGGGCACCTGGCACTGACCACTGTCTGAAGACAGGATACTGGGCTAGGTGGACCTTTGGACTGATCCAGTAGGGCCATTCTTATGTTCTTATAACAGGCTGGTATTGATTTCCTGAAACATCCCACCCTGCTATCAGGTACTGGTCCTGCTGAGATTAAGTGGGTTTTGCAGACTCATTGAGGCAAGTTACTAAAGAAAGGATATAGGGCATTGAGACAAGCAGTGCTGAGGGAAGAACTAAAGGAAGCAACCAAGGCTGGGGAGAAGGTTTGGGTTATTCTTTGTTCTCTTTTTTAATAAAATCAAATCCCAGGAAGGGGAAGAGTTTGGACTTTCTTAAACTGTTCTACAAACACAGTGCACATGTAAAGGCACGTGCTGACAAGGCCCCTATTTCAGTACATTTCTCCACCCTTCCTATTCTCCTCCTGCTCTTCCCACTCCTCAACTTTCCCTCTCTTTCCTAGGCCCCAGTTATACCCTTTGTCACCTCTACCAGCTCCACATTTGACCCCTTTTCTCTTTGCCCAACCAATTCCTGGGTCAGCTCCCTCTCCTCAGATAAATTTCTGTTAGCAACTTCTGTCCTCATTCATCACTAATGGGTAATGCTTGAATCTGTGGAATTTGGAGGTGCTCCAATATTGTAGAATTCAGGACTATGCCCTGGCTTTCAGCTCAGGCCACCAGAAGCTTTTTAAAAGTTTTAGAAACACTTCAGCAAGTGATTATTAGCATTAAGACAATACCTTGATATAAAATATTAATTTACCTTAATGACATTTATATGTCTAAGTCTCCCCTTAGAGAAAAAAATCCATTAGTTACAGATTGTATTCCAGTCATTTATCAAACTACCAGGGTGAGTTGAATAAGGAGAGACGCTGCTAACCAAAAGAAAATTATTAAGATATTTCTCATTCTGCTGCACAGTTTCTCTGCTCATTCATCACTAATGGGAAATGGCGAGGAATGAATCACAGCAGTAATGTGGAAAGGTTAAGCAGAGTTTTAATTATTATTGGAGTAGAATAATAGACAGAAGTAGAATTCTCCCCATATAAACTAACAGTTTTGGGATTCAATAAATTATGTATCATAAATTAATAGCACCTTCCTATCAGTGGACGCCTCAGTGAAGGAATGGAAACCTACTTTGCAAACATTTCCTCAGATAAGGCTCATATACATTTTTTTCCCCACAGTACCACTAGGGACCTAGTATATGGAGACTTGACTCCTTTTTTGTAAATAGTTACCCAGATGCCTAGCGTGCCAAGTAGTGAGGAATTTTAACATTTTGCCTATAGTAACTTTGAGACCTTAAAGCCCTGGAATTATGGATAGAAAGAGATTGGCATGTGGGGTCAGGCACCCAGCCTCCCTGTGAAAGGCTCCACTAAGGAGAATGAGCCAACCCAGATCCACCTGGTTGTTTGGTTAATTGGATAAGTAGCAGGGGGTGGGATGCTTAATTAGTTAAGGAAGTGTTATGAGGGCTCAGGCTGGAGCCCAGAACACAGAAAGGAAGCTTTTGGGGAGAAAGCCCCTCAAGGGAAAGTGGGTAGGAAGCCACTCCCAGTAGTGTCTCCCTGAAGAGCAGAAGCTCTCAGAACAGAGAGAGTCAGGTTTCTGGAAGTAGAGGAATAGCCTTTTCCTCCTAAGAGTAGTGTAGATTCTTTATGACTAGGGGAACTAATTCCAAACCCCGTCTTCGGATGTAATGGCAACAATAAAGACCAGCCCAGGCTTCTCTCATCTATCATTCTGATTAATCTTGACACCTGAGGATACTCAGATGTGGTGTCTGATGTGCCTACCTAAAGAATGCTACTAGGGCTGTTTGTTTCTCATTGTTTTATGGTACTTAGTTGTAGGACTCCAATCAACCATCCTGGAGAAACTGTAGTGTAGCTGAGATCGCCAAAGCTTTGTGGTCAGGTTATTATTATTATTATTTTTAACAGAGTAGCATTTAGAGGTCAGAGTTCCATTGTGCTGGGCACTTTACAAAGAGATAAATCCCTACCCCAGACAGCTTTCTGTTTCCCCTCATATCAGAAACTTAATTTGACCAGATCAATGAATGAAATTTTCTAGTTGAGTTCTGCCTGGATACTTAAAAGTATCAATAAGGCTAATGGAGAATCCTTGCTGAAGCACACTTCTCTTCCAATGCCTGGGGTGTTAACTGTAGGTGTTCTAGGTCCAGATGATGATGTCCCTGCTTCAAAAAGATTTGGTCTTTTCTAGAGGTGCAACAGAAGTTCCTTGGCTATCAAGTCCCAAGTGCCTTCTGGGCCAGTGGAGGACTAGAAAGGAGCCTTTAAATCTCATTTATCCTTTTTTCTGTATCCTTTCTGTGAACTGTCTTAAAAGGGAGCAGATTCTTCTCTGGCCAGGACATTATTTTCATTGTCACAGAGAAGCTTTGACCTTTTGTTTTGGAGGAGATATAAACATATTTTTACCAGGGTGTTAAAATTATGGCCAGAGCCACGCCTCCTTTGATCTCTGGGTGAGCAATTCTCCATATTGAGTTTAAAAAGTTCTTGATTTTGAGTATGAATCTTTTCCAGCAGCTGGACAGTTACGTATAGATCTGTTTCTCTAGACAGGGCACTGATTGGCATGTTGTCCATGAATGGGTATAGATGCATGACTTTCAACCTGAGCCTTGCTGTGACTCTACCAGCTGTTTCATAAGATTCTGGGTGTAAAGGATAGATCAGAAGGAAGAGTCTTGCATAGAAATTGTAAGCCCTCAAACAGAAATGCTCATTTTCTCTTTGTCACGCTGAGAATTTTGTTGATCTGTAAAGAAAATTTATCTAGGTTTCCGTGGAAGCTACTGCTCCAAATTTTTTCCTTTGCTAAGGCATCAATCCTTTCTTGAATGCCCTCAGTAATGGTAGTGGCCAGCAGACTGCTATGTTGGCTTTAATAGTAAGGGTTGAGATCTCTCTATTTCAGCTACTGATTTCTCTAATGTTTCCCCAAACAGCTCCTCGCCTGTACATTTGGATGCACAAAATATCTGTTTGGGATGACTGATTGCTTTTCATAGGTGTAGCAGGGCTTCCTAGTCACCACTTTAGAAGCCATAGCTCATCACAAATCACATCAAGGATTTTACCGGGACAAAAGCCCAGGGATAGAGCATGCTCAGTCACTCTCTGGACTTGGCAAATGCACAGTCTGATCTGTCAGCATTGGAGTAGAGACGTCTAGGGCTGTAGGCTTCTTGAGGAGGAGAAGGAGAGTGTGGAGGTAGAGTAGTGTGGTGCACGAGCTATTTTATTTACAGTGAGCAGTACAGGAGCCAGAAGTTTTCATGCTCAGAGTGAATGGCTACTTGTGAGAGGGAGTGAGACTGGGAGAGTCTTTATGCTTGTCTAGACTAAGAATATAAATTGTGTTTAAAAACATTTTTAGTGTAGACAGGGTTTAACACCTTTAAAAATGTATTGGCTCCTGTAGGGTTGACCACAAACAGCTAAAATGTTTTTAAATACTATCTATTTTGCTAGACAGGGCTTGGGTGAATGAAAGAGGGGAAGTAAATGAGAGTCAAAAAGAAGAGTGTGAATGAGGTCAGCTGGACTGAATTTAAGTCAGAGAGTGGGAAACAACATATGAGAATAAGGAATAAAAAGGAAGTATATGAATGTAGGTGGTGACGAGCTGCAACCATATGTATTAAACCTGTACCCAGTAATCTTCTTATTGTACACATACAAAAGAAAGAGAGAGAAGGAACTTGGTGCAATTCCTCCAGGAGCTTTCCCTGGAGGGGCTGGGCTCTGTTACTACCACAGGATTGTATATAAATTTACACAACCTGGCCCTTAAAATTCTCTTAACGCAGAAGGGGTTTTGTATGACTACTCAAATTTGACAATGCTGTCCCTAAATCTATCCTCTGAGTATTTACTCTTCCCATATCTATTAATTCCTTATCTTTTTTAGAGTGTCCACATACTGGTATTTTCATCTTGATACTGCTAACTAGACTGAAAAGTGCAACACACAGCTAAAAAGGGGACAATGACTACAATACAGAATATTTTCATTTTGATTATATACCTCACGTGAATCCACTGCGGCATACATAATGTCCATCCAACCTTTAAAAGTCGCCTAGAAAAAATAACAAGTACATGATTAGGAAAAATATATTACACTTATTCTCATTAAAGTCAAAAGTAAACTGTTTTAAAATTAAATCATGGTTCAAGTGAGTTTAAATGAGCAGAAAGAATTCTACAATGCTAAGGTGAAACGTTATTCACATACAAAGAGTTCAGGTTGGAAGTATGTTTCAGTGGAGTTCGCGAACACCTAAAATCAATATTATCTGTAACAAAAAATGCTGCACATTTAAAAAAACCCAAACATTAGAATATCTGGAAATTAACAGTTATGGAAGCCCATAAAACAAGCTTTCAACCTTAAATCTTTTAAAACTAAGTTATTTATTTGCAAATTTCCCATTTTCTGAATGAGCACTAAAAATGTAAGGCAGGTTAGTGTATAACAGCTCCGACAGAGATAATGAGGCCAACAGATCAAAGAATGGCGCTCCCCTCCTGAAGACTATAGCAACTCTGGAAGCACTCTGGAAGGGTTGTGGGGACAGGAGTGAGTTACACCTGGGTGAGATATAGGGGTAGTGAACACTGAAGGGCATAGAGGGGGAGAATACTTAAAATGGTTTCAATTTTAGATCTAAGGACTTTCTAAAAATTTAAAGGGATAAGAATCTCTTTTACTAGTTACTAGTACCACTAATGTCTTTTACTGGAATACTGGATAATAATGGCACACTGGGAGGATGGATAATCTCGTGACTAAGGCTTCGGCTTGGGACTCAAGAAACTTGGATTCAGTTCTCAGCTCTGACATTGACTTCTTTTGTGACCCTGGGCAGGTCACTAAATCTTTATGCTTCAGTTCCTCATCTGTACAATGATGATGATGATTGCCAACATCACCAGGGTACTGGGAGGATAAATTCATTCATGTCTGTGAAGTGTTCAGATACTACAGTAGTCAGAACCATATTAATACAACTAGGTAGAATACATAGACTATGCTACATTTTTTCTGATCTGTGACTAAATTTAACATTAGAATACAGAAAATAAAAGTGGTTTCAGACCCACTAAAATACAAACTGTCTCAGGTTTAGCATTCCTGTTAGAGGATTAAAACACATTTGATAAAATATGTCCCTGGGAATGCCTACACTCAACACAAAACATGCAGTTACAATGCAGGTCTTTAAAATGGTTTGAGTGGCTCAAATATACATCATTTTCACAGTTAAACATTCTGACTTTAGGTTATGAGGATAAATAAAAGTGCAACTATGACTGGGACGTCGGCCCAACACATCTCCCTGCAAAAGAAAGTGTTTGTAATAGAACTTACCACCTGTAGAAGAGCCAAGTACCCCATTCCAACATGATCAAAGGTGACTTTAGCATTCTCCCATTTTAAGTGACTATGGATTTCACAGTCATTTCTGCTTTTAATTTGATCAATCAAATCACTTGATATGTTAGTGCATTTCCAAAACCTTCCACGAAATTCTTTCACTCCTATGATGTTAAATGGGAGCCAGACAACAAGGCAGACAAGCATGACGTTCATGATGGAAGGGATAGCTCCTACTAGGGCATACACAACTATCTGAAATAAATTAAATGAATGGAGAGGAAAAGAAATGTAGTTATAAGCAGTCACCAAAACAAGTTCCCCAAAAAACTATTTTTGAGAACTTGTTTTCATCTTTGCATCTATCAACTTCTCACTCATTCATAAATTAGGTCCGTATAGTGGCTGGCGTCTTTAAAGCCAATTTGGATCTGTTAAATGTTCCTTTAAAAATAATTTATATATATAGTTTAAATAGGACTCATTTTTTTAATTCTATTTTGTTTTAGAAAAGAAGAATCAACTACATTTTCTGTAAAGAAAGTTTGACTGTGATCAGCATGAAAGACATAAACACTCCAAAGGCACATAGTGTGCAGGGGACTGGACTAGATGACCTCTCGAGGTCCCTTCCAGTCCTATGATTCTTTGAAAATAGTTATCTATACCTTTATCCCTTCCAATCTGGATAAGGCTCGGAGGGGCCTCAATGCCCTCAGGGTTCTGAAAGACTTCACGTTTTGGCTGGCACAAAACTCTGCTTTTTTCAATACTTCCTGGTTGCTAAAACTTGTAAATGAAACCTGTGTAGATTGAATTGAAATTAAGATTAGTAATCACATCAGAAATGGTAAATGGAATAAAGGTGTTTACTGAATAGATGATAGTAGATATTCATGGCCTGAATGTTATATTTTTTTCTTAGGGAATGAAATGGAGTATACGTGCCTGTTCTTTCTGTACCATAATTACTCTCTAACCTGGGTGGGCAAATTTTGGAATACTGTGGGCATGGAAATTGTATGGTGGGCAATGAATGCTCACAAAATTGAGGGTTGGGGTGCGGGAGGGGGTGAGGGCTCTGACTGGGGGTGTGGGATCTGGGGTGGGGCCAGAAATTAGGAGTTCAGGGTGTGGGAGGGGGCTCTGGGCTGGAGCAGGGGTGTGCGTGTGAGGGCTCTGGCCAGGGGTGCGGGCTCTGGGGTGCAGGAGGGTGGGACCAAGGGGTTTGGAGGGCGGGAGGGGGATCAGGGCTGGGGCAGGGGGTTGGGGTGCTGGAGGGGGTCAGGGGTGCAGGCTCTGGGTGGCACTTACCTCAAGCAGCTCCCGAATGCAGCGGCATGTCCCCCCTCCGGCTCCTACGTAGAGGCAAGGCCAGGCGGCTCTGCACTCTGCTCCTACAGGGTGCCACCCCTGCAGCTCCCATTGGCCAGGGTTGCCAGCCAATGGGAGCTGCGGGGGCAGCGCTTGGAGCGGGGGTAGCGTGCAGAACCCCCTGGCTGCCCCTACGACTAGGAGCTGGAGGGGGACATGCTGCTGCTTCCGGGAGCCGTGCGGAGCCACGGCACACGTGGAGCGGGGCAGACCACACTCCATGGCAGGAGCTTGAGGGCTGGATTAAAACATCTGAAGGGTCAGATGTGGCCCCCGGGCCATAGTTTGCCCACCCCTGCTCTAACCCTTTCTCATATTCGTCTACAAATAATAATCCTGAACTGTAGGATAAATTTAAAATTAGAGAATTAAATTAGCTTAAATTTGGTTAAAGAAATCTGTGTGCAAAGAAAGGCCCTAACTAGCAAGTAAAAGAAAGGTCTTGGAAATGAATTATAAGGCCAAAAGGGAGAATGTTGGGTCCAACGAATAAGATAAGGGGAAATTTCTAAAAAGAAGGCTTTTAGCTACAGGGGTGACTGCAGATGGTTTTAACTAAAACAAAGGAAACCTGTCTTAGAAGAAGCCAACATGGACCATCACACTCTACATTCCAGTTGTCGTCTCAAAAACTAGAGCCTATGTAAACCCAGGTGCAATGGAAAAGCTGTTAGTCCGCAAGAAGGAAGGTAATAGATAGGGAGGACAGGCCTTGGGTAAAAAGAAGATTGTACATTTTATCTGAATTAAGATTGAAAATAAGGGTGAACTGTCTCAAATTTCAGAGGGGTAGCCGTGTTAGTCTGGATCTGTAAAAAGCGACAAAGAGTCCTGTGGCACCTTATAGTCTAACCGACGTCTTGGAGCATAAGCTTTTGTGGGTGAATACCCACTTCATCAGATGCATGTAGTGGAAATTTTCAGTTCATTTGCAAATTTGACACCATCAGCTCAGGATTAAAAAAAGACTGAGAATGGCTAGCCAACTACAAAAGCAGTTTCTCCTCCCTTCGTGTTCACACCTCAACTGCTAGAAGAGGGCCTCATCCTCCCTGATTGAACTAACCTTGTTATCTCTAGACTGATTCTTGCCTGCATATTTATATCTGCCTCTGGAAATTTCTACTACATGCATCTGATGAAGTGGGTATTCACCCATGAAAGCTTATGCTCCAATACGTCTGTTAGTCTATAAGGTGCCACAGGACTCTTTGTCTCAAATTGTTTTTTAGCTGAAGTTGATAATTGACAATAACATCACTTGTTTGTTAAAGGGTATAAAAAGTAAACTCTTAAAGGGCTCATTGCTAATAGCTGCCTGGTCATGTTGGAGCCAATCAATATGGGTCTAAGCACCCGTGGCTGGATCTTGATCAAATGCTTATCTTTTCACTAGTATGTTTATAAGTATCTTGATCAAATGTTTATAAATATTTTGTTACTGTTACCATGGATCACAATGTAATTAATTAAATTTGGGATCCGTGAGCGGTCCCGCGCTATAAGCAAACTCGCGCTATACAGACGCATGTTCAAACAAGGGTCCGCTGTATACTGATATTTTATTATGCTAATTTTAAATCTGAACGTTTTGTGGTACTAAGTCAAATGCATTTCAGAAATCCAAATATATCATATTACAACAGTTATCTTTATCAACTAAACTTGTAATCTCATAAAAAAATAATATCAAGTTCGTTTGACAATACCTAAGTTCAATAAAACCAAGTTGACTGGCATTAATTATATTTCCATCCTTTAACTCTTCATTGACAGAGTCTTGTACCAGCTATTATATTATTTTCCTCACAACTGATGGCAGACTAATAGACCTGTAATTACCAACGTCACCCCGTTTATCCTTTTTTATTATTGACACATTTGATTTTTTTTTATAGCCCACTGTAACTTCCCCAGTATTTCAAGATTTAAATTAAGTTAATATTAACGTTCCAGAGAGCTTCTGAGCCAACTCTTTTAAAACTCTTGGAAGCAAGTTATCTGGACCTGTTGGTTTAAAAATGTTTAACTTTTTAGTACATGCTTTTAACATCCTCCTTAATTACTGTTCAAATATAAAAGCATTTAATCATTACATGATATGAATATATAATTCAGCTTCTTTCCAAATACAGAGCAGAAATATTTACTGAACATTTGTGCCTCTTATACCTCATTGTTGACAATTTCACCATCTCTATCTACACCTATACCATTGTTATATATCCTTTTGTTCCTGATATATTTTAAAGATTCCTTCTTATTCTCCTTAATCCTATTGACCATGTTTTTTTCATTTATACTTTTAGCTTCCCTGATTAACTGTCTGCATTGCTTAGCTTCTAAGTTATATTAACAGCTATCAATTTCCCCTTTTCATTTGGTATATACTATCTTTTCACTTTTATTACTGCTTCATCTTCCCTCTAAACCAGGATGGTTTTTAAATCAATGTTGCCTTGAGTGATTGTGGGATTGTGACTTTTGGGGCATCTAGTAAAATGTTCTTAAACAACTCCCAATTATTGTTCACAATTTTCTATTCAAATTTTTCCTCACAGTCAATTTTGCTCAGAATTAGTTTCAGCTTTGGGAAATTGGCCCTCACACTTGTATGTGTGCCTAATCTCATTTTACAGTGGCTTTCTATGTGGTTACATAATTCAGCACACTGAACAAAACAGGTTAAAAGTAATACTTACACATACAATAAAGAAATCAAGCAAACACCAGAAATTTGTGAAATACTCCTGGAAACCGTAAGCCACCCATTTCAGAAACATCTCCAGTAAAAAGATGTAAGCAAATATTATATCGGCAAGCTTCAGAAGGTTTTGAATGGTTGCATATTCCTTAAGGTAAATATCTTCAAATGCCTGGAATTTGAGAATTTAAAAGTAAAACAGTTCTGTAGTTTTATAATGGATTATTTTAAAATTCTGCTAAGATATAGTACTCGTTGTTTGACTTATTAATGTGCCACGAGAATGAGCAAACAATCTACATTTTGTTTAAAGTTAAAGTCTACATTTTAAAAAGTGCTTTCTATTTTTTGTACCTGAAATATTGGGGGCCTATCTTAAGGCAGCTATGGCCTGATTTTCAGAAATGTTGAAAATCAGATATGTTGAGTGCCTGCAGCTCGCACTGAGTCCAGCTGCTGTTGTGGAAATCAGGTCCCACGGTTTTCCATGTTGGTCTTTCAAAAACTGGGACACCCAAAGTTCTCATGGAGTTAGTGAGTAGAGCTGTCAGGAATTTTCTGATGAAACAGGGTTTCACTGGAAAATGCTGATTTGTCAAACACAAATGTTTGCAGAAGCATTTCTTGTTCTGTGAACTCCCAGCAGAACCCTGCCTTTAGCTCCCCTGGCTGGCAGCTGGGGAGCCGAAGCTTCTAGAATTTGTAGCTCTAGGACAGCTCCGCTATGCAGGCTGCCTCAGATTTGGGGACCCCTGGGCACTACATACACCCCTCAAGTCAAATCTTATAAGAGAGTAAGTTAAATTTACCAGAGTTGCACTGCTCAGGAGAATTATGAATATGATAAAAGTTTCAAACCAGCTATGCTGAACAATTCGGTAGCAGGTTTTCCTAAATCGCCACCAAGTACTGCCTGGAAACTTTGTGATATCCACTGCACAGCATAAGGAGCATTGGACACAGCCTGAAAAGAAAAAGCACAGGATAGCCTGTATCCATTCTCAATCTATTTTCTGCATCCTCAGAAAGGGGCAAGAATAGCAGCAGGAGCCCTTACTGAACACAACAAGCTGCTACTGCTTCAAACATCAGCAGCTCAAAGTAGGAGAACAGAACACAGGGCAAGAAAGAAAAGGACAGAGGCAGCAACACAGAAAAAAATGCACGAAGATATACAGTTGAAAGAGAGAAAAAGTGAGGGAAGGGAGAACAAAAGGCAAGAGAGATATACAGGTTGTTTTTCATTGTTTAATACATAGCTAATTGTCATGATGTTATAATTATTATGTTTATTCTACCATATAGTACATATCCCTACACTCAAAGACACAATAAAGGATCTAGTGAATTGAGGGAAGGAGTCCTATTTTTGTATAATTGTATGTGTCATTCAGAAGATATCGACTGGGAAGTTTGTATTCAATGGGTTCTGGGGACGACAGGGATAGGATGTAGAAGTGTTTGTTGGCAGGGAGAAATGCCTTTCTTAGGTGAAGGAGGGGAATCCCTGTAGTGCTTCTGAGAAGAGGCCCGAGAGCACCATTTAATGTTGGAGGTATCAGCAGAACCAAAGAAGTTCAGGTGAGGTCAGCATTACACAGAGGGCTATGGAAAGAAGAGGGATTGATGTCAACTAGGAAGGCTTCTGGATTTGAAGAGAATGGATGGAAGTCTGAAGGCGGCCAAGAAACTACAGCCCTCCTAGGTTATTCTTGCACTACCTCTAAAAAGCTCTGGGTCCATCACAACATTTACATATTATCTGATAAACAGGTCCAAGAGTTCCGTCCCAATCTCTAAGCCTTTTTACAACTTGGCAAAACAGAAAAATCAATTAAGCAGGTCAAGAAATAGCTTGTTAATGTAAGCAATAGAGTGCAGAAGGCTATCAAGGTAATAGCAGTGCAGTGGTTTAGCGAGTGCTTCTTAGTTTGACAACAGGCAACAATTCACCAAGTCACGTTAACAAGTGTCTTCTGCGTTTTACATGTGTTCTGAGAATTATCTGTATAAAGAAGTGACTCAGAGAAACACAAACACGGGTCGTCAGAATGCCTCATAGCTAATATGAAAACATTTTCTAAAGCAATGCCTCTGGAATATTAGTCACACTTCATATCACTATGAAGCAAGCAGATTCTTACCTTCTGTAAAACAGTTCTTAGGTGCATCTAACTTTTCAGTCGATTGGATGATCCCCGCCAATTCCTGCACAACAGTAGAACAAATGAGGAAGGCAATTTATGAATTTTCCCTTAAAGCAGCTGCATTATCCTAAAATAAACTGGACATAACAGAAGAAAATATCAAGAAAACAAGTGATTTATCCAGCTATTTCAAAGGCCCCTATCACAGTGGTACTGAACTGCCAAGACATAATTAAGAATGACATAACAATAGAACAAGGAAACACTCTTTTGTATTCTTTGGTTCAGCGGCTATTACTTAAGGTATGTTTAAAAATAGATGTCCTTCTCTTGCTTGTTTTTCCTCTTCCTTGTCACCTGCCCAACCCTTGTAATTGAGGGGAAGGCTTAGAAGATAAGCTGGGTATTATATTACGCGCTAGGTAAAATCATTAGATTTCCTTTAGAATGGACTTCCACAGTCAAGAGTCCTTTGCTGAGAATGCCCTGCCCCCCACTTCCACCACTTCCACAATGGGCTGAGTGTTCACAAGGTTCTGACTGAGCATAGTTGCCTTCCTGTGAATAGAGATGTGAGTTTTCTAAGATAGCCAAGCCCTTATATAGCAGAACCGGGTTCTTTAATTTGGATGATGAGACAGTGGAACGCATAGTACTCTGGTATGATGCTTCTCATCTGCCTTTGTTTCTTAGATAGTGGACCGCTGCGTGGTCTACAAGCTGTAGTTTCCTTCCTTTTGTAAGGGGACTGTTATCCCCATACTAACATTCAGTGGGGGTGTTTTGGTTGCTAGCTCCCAGTACCAAAAGGGGAAGGGTTGATGGGAAATCAGGACCTGCGACGGACAGTCCCCAGGGGCAATGGGGAGAGGCCAATGCTCCAGATCAGCCTGATTGACAGGATGGGCAGGCTAATCAAGGAGCCAGGAGGCCAGGGGTCCCGTCCTCCGTCCTCAGTGTGAGCTGGAATTGCCTAGGTCAGACAGAGTGGGGCCGAGCTAATGAGAGAGCAGGGGCCCAAGCTAAGCTGCTGGGAGCAGAGCTGCAGCCCAAATGCCAGAGCACAACCCAGAGAGAGAAGAGGAGAGCTGCAGCAACCAGAGCCAGAGGGGCCAGACAAGCAGCCCAGGGAGCAGGTCAGAGCTGGGAGACGAGTCACAGAAGCAGCCTGCGGAGCAGACCTGCCCTGGGAGCAGAGCTGCAGCAACCAGAGCCAGAGGGGCCAGAGAAGCAGCCCAGGGAGCTGGAGGCAGAGCAGCAGCAGCAGCCGGGCTGAGGCAGAACGGAGCAGTCCATATGGTGAACAGCTGGGGAGAGCGAGGGGGACCCTGGGCAGTGGGCCCAGTACAGGGAGACGCCTCAGCCAAGAGGTCCTGCAGGCCAGACTTGGAGGGGGATTGTAACCCTGATAGGGCGGGGGCAGCGGGGGACGCTGGGAAGAAGGGTCCTGCCACCTAGAGCCTGAGAGCGTGTGGCCACCGCCACAGCAAGTGTCTGACCCACAGCAGCCCTGCAGCACAGCCAGGGCCTGAGGAGGAGGCCTGGGACCTACAAGGGACAAACTGTGACCTGCCCTGATGTTCCAGAGACACTGGTTGTGATGTTCCCTGCCACAGAGCAGGGTGATGTGTTTCCTTTAACCTTTCCCATTTTTCCTTATTCCTTTTTAAACTAATTGTTAATTAAATAAACTGTATTTGCTTTAAATCATATGTAATGATCAGTGGGTCAGGAAAGCATCCACAGTACTCCAGAGTGGGGACACCCTAGCCCCTGACCTACGTGACCACAGCAAGGCTGGGGGTCGAGCCCCCTCTCCCCCCCCCCCAGGAATCTTGGGCCCAGCCTTGTTGGGATTACGAGGACTCTGCTAGACAGGAGAGTGCAAGGGGAGTCCTCGAGGGCAGGGAGGCCTCTGGGTAAAGGAAGTGGGAGTGAGGACTCGGGAGGGAGGGATAACTCAGTGGTTTGAGCATTGGCTTGCTAAACCCAGGGTTGTGAGCTCAGTCCTTGAAGGGGCCACTTAGGGATCTGGGGCAAAAATCAATACTTGGTCCTGCTGGTGAAGGAAGGGGGCTGGACTCGATGACCTTTCAAGGTCCCTTCCAGCTGTAGGAGATAGGATATCTCTATTAATAAAAATAAAAAAATCCTTCCACTAGCCCATTTCACCAGGATAGTGCAGAAGTCAGGAAAGTTCCCCACAATAGCGGTACCATTCCCCTGCTTACACTTTCCTTACTCTCCAGGAAGTGTGTGTTTTATTTATTTCTCCATATCTGTCTCAACAGCTTGTTCAGAAATGCTTGTGGGTGGTTAGTATTTCACCTTCCCTAAGATGGAGTGTGATGATCTGTCAGTAGTGGGTCACATGCTCATCACTGGCCTCTTGCAATCAAGAGGGAAAGAGTCTTCTTTCACATAAAGGAACTTGGATATCCTTTAGAGCTCCTAAACTGTATTTGTGTTAGTGGGCTAAACTCCAACAGGGAAGGTAGAATAATCCTCTCTCTTTGCTCCAGCTTAATTTACATGGTCCTGGTGAAATCGTCATGGATTTGAACAATCTCATTGTTAAAGTAGGTTGAGAGCTCTTAAGAGGTTGGGTGAAGGCAATCTGAGTTAGGTTAATCAGCTCACTGTTCAAAAAAGTTCCACTGGCTGTGATTTCAGAGATACTATGGAAGAGGGTAAAGAAGGGTCACATGGCTTCATTTACAACTGGGGCATAAGACGGTCAATAGTCATTAACTTCACCACCCCAGTGGTTTATAACTACAAACAAAATCATTCTTATTTGAGAGCCATTGCCTAAAGATTTTACCAATACATTAAACAATGTTCTTTTTTTCTAAATAGAAAATAGATGTTTAGGATTTCTGTGACTTTACATATTTCAATTAGGGCAGATGTCCTTCCTCTGACTCATATAAGGAAATGTTACCACCATAGCAAATAATCTCTCTCAGGTCTAACAGGTCTTAAAGACCACCTCAAAATTGTAACTTCTTATATACTAGGATATGTGTGAAATGTTGTTTGAAGATTAATTAGTCAGGACAAGCAAGGATAAGTTGGTCTGGGTGATCATACAGAGAGAGCTTATTTTTCAATATCAGGACTTCAAGTAACTATCCCTGCAGAGTGGTTTCAAAAATACTATTGTTAGAGCTATGTGCACTTTTGAAGGTAGGGAGTCCATAGACCTATCTGAACTTCCATTTGATTTTCTATATTGCCTAGAATGGAGACATACTTCTTGACAGTCATGGATGGAATCAACTGCAATTTAGAAATTACAGGTACAGGGTTTGAGGATCCACAACTAAACATGCCAATAATTTTGCACAAAACTGAATATCAGATACAGGATACCTTTTTAAAAATAGCCCTTAAAATTTGGCATTGATCCTAGATTATTTCCTTTGCATTTATTTGGTATAGTACTGTATGTTGTTATATATTAATAACCTTAGCTGTTTATTGGAAATACAAAATGTCTTTTCAGTTTGGACAGCAATCTCCACATTCTGAAAGAACTATTATGTCTGTCTTATCATTAGAGAACTGCATCGTTTCTTGCATTGCATAAACTTATTACCTCTAGGAAACCACTTCATTCCTCAGCACAGTAATAATGGGACAAATAAAACAATTGTTATATCTAGAGCCTTTATAATAGATAATAAAGTTATAACCATTACCTCTGTTTGTTTTTCCTTCTGTGTACTGGTGGAAAACATATTTATGGTATCAGAAGTTCCAGAGGCCTGACTTAAGACCCCTGAGCTTTTCCGTTTCTCTGTCCAGTGCTTTAGTTGGTTTTCCTGCTGGAAATAATCCAAGATGGGATTATTTTCTTTATTTTTATTTGGTGGCATACTTATTTCTAAAGCAGAATTTTCTTGACAGAACAAAACGCACTGAGATACTCATAAATATTTTTCTAGAGATAAGGAAATTTAGCTTCACTCTACTAACCCCCAAAACAAGTTGAGGAACTCATAGTTTAGAAAAATAATCACGTCAAGTGTCTTATGTTAGAAATACGTAATCAAGCAATTAAGAGCAGTACTCAAATGACTGATACTTTTTATTTTTCCCTAAAGTAGGTAACCATGTAGAATCCCATATTATTTTACAAATTTTTACTACTCATTGGAAATAAAAGAAAAAATTGAAAACACGAGGGTAAAGAACCACAGATAAAAAAAGAAAGAAAAAGAAGGAAAATAAAAGGTGCAAGAGACATGCAGAGGAACAGGAAATGTTGGTAAAATGCAGAGAAGACATAAGGTAACAAGATCAGGGTACATACTAAAGGCCTGGGGGGTGCTCAGAAAATCCCAAAATGAGAGATGGGTACCCAAAAAACATCCCAGAAGTTGAGCTAGAGAAGGAAAAAGTTAGAAATAAATTGCTGAATTTTCATGGTGTAGATTTTATTTGAGTTTCCTTTGGCTATCAATCCAATGAACTATCACTATTAACTGAATAGCTGAGAGAAATTCAAATCCCTCAGAAAATTGTGAATCCCACCTATTTGTAAGAACAGAGGAGGAGGGAGCAAGAAAGTAATTTCTGTCTTAGTCAAATTTCATTTAAGGTGATTGGCTTTCATCCAGGAGTAAATGGAGACAAAACAGATAGAAACATAACTAGGGATAGCAAGGGAAAAATGGAATACAACTCAGTATCAACAGCATCTTCCCCCTGAAGCCACTGGAAGAACAAGGGGCTGGTCCCCACTTAGTCCGGACTTCGGACTAAGGTACGCAAATTCAGCTACGTTAATAACGTAGCTGAATTCGAAGTACCTTAGTCCGAACTTACCGCGGTCCAGACGCGGCCGGAAGTCTCCCCCCGTCGACGCCGCGTACTCCTCTCGGCGAGCTGGAGTACCGGCGCCGACTGTGAGCACTTCCGGGATCGATCCCAGAACATCGATGGCGTGCCGCCAGACCAGCCGGTAAGTGAAGACTAGGCCAAGGAAGCAGGAAGCTGCTTGTGTCTGCTTGTATTATTGTAGGGCCACCAAGAAGGCAAATATCCACACAACTAACCCCTTTTTCACATGGACAGAAAATGCATGTCTTCAAACACCTACCGGAATGGATATATCACAGGCATTGTGAAATGTACCACACCGAAGTCCTGCTGTACAAACTAAATCCTGCCAACTTTCCATTTTCAGATAGAATCTTTCCTCACCCTTATAAAATATTCAGAAGCCTATTGTTCACTCTAGCAAGACTAGGACTCAGAATAATGGAGGTCCATGGGTGGAATGGAAACGAAGTCCATCTTGAACGTTAATTAATTAGATATATGGAAACCACAGAAGGGAAAATGGGTTAAAGTTATAATTTACTGTTGAGTCCAAGACACTATTTCTTAGAAGTAGAAGTATAAAGAGATATCAAAACATTTAGGCATCTTACCATTGCTATATATTCCATTTTGGTATATGTGCTATTCTCATCATCATAATCCTCACTGTAACACTCTGCCTCAGCAAAGGGAACACAAACAAATGTGTTAGAATTGGTCATAAAATCCTCATACTCCTTTGCCTCTTTGTTTTGGTAAATCCCATTATCAGTGTAATTTTCCCCCATATCTATAGCGGCATGGTAATTCCCACCAACATTCTGTGCGGTAACTTTCACCATAATCTTCCTGCTGGTCATTGTTTTCAGCCCTTGTCTGAGTATTTTGCAACACAAATCCCCTGTTATGTGTATCACAAACTGCAGACCCCTGTGAATCCGAGAAAAGGCAAGCTGAAGCTTGGTCCTCTTTTCAGCTTCATCTGGTGTTGCTGGATCATCAATATTGCAGGAATTCAGCAGCAAGGCAATGAACAGGTTAAGCACCTGAAAACAATTGAAGTGAAAAGTAAGTTGATGACACTATTTTTTAATTGAAAAAGCAGTCTCGGAAACCCTTTTTTAAATCCCTCCCACCCCCCCAAATATTGTTTCCTTATTATAACAACACGGTAACAAGAAAACATTTTCTACTACACTATCTTATTTAGTGAATACTTTGCTAATGCATGAGCTGAGCATGGATGGATTCCCAAAAGGTGAAACTTAATGATACATCATAAAGACAAAAAACATATGTAAAAGTTAGAGAGAAAGTATGCAACATGAGGTACAGAAGGGACAGGAAGTAAGTTATATGATAGATCAGTTGTGGTGAAAAATAAGTATATCAGAAACGCTTGGCAGTGTAACCTGCTAAAAGATGCAAGAGCTGACAGTAATTAATTGTAAGACTCACTGAAGAGTATGTTAACCTTGCCATAGCAAAAGAAGAGAGGGAGAAGGGAGCCATGGGCATAAATACTGAAGGCAAAGCTTCTGTGATATAATGTTTACAGTAAAACACTGAACTATCCAAATGGTTTGACCAGCAGTACCCTCTCAAGTCAGGAAGACACCCAAAAAATGGCATATCCACTAATACGCGAAAAATAAGCAAATAAACGTGGGGCATGCATTCAAAAAAGAGCACATCTACCTCATGGAAAGTTCACACTTTCTAGAAAAAATGGCAAGGTAGTATATTTGCATATGAATAGGGCCCTACCAATTTCACAGCCATGAAAATCAAGTCACGGACCATGAAATCAGTCCTTCCCTGTGAAATCTGATCTTCCCCATGCTGCTGGGAGCCTGAGACTCCTAGCTGCTAGTCCAGCCAGGCTGGGGAGGGACAAGAGTTGTCCTTCCCCTGCACACCACGCTTGGTGGGGAGATCAGACCCACCTCCAGAGGCAGAACAGAAATTAGGGTGGTACAACCTCACTTCTGTGCTGCAGCAGCCCGGGAGCTGGGCTCTGGACTTCCACTTCCCCCAGCCTGCAGCTCCTGCTGGGAATCCAGGAGCAGACCTTGGAGTTTTCTTCCCCAGTGGCTCCTGTGGGGACTGAGGACTTCTGCTCCCAGTGGCTGCAGCTGGGGCTTCCACCCCATGCTTCTCCAGGGGCTCCAGGAACCTCCTCTAGCCCAGCCCTGGGCAGCACAGAAGTGAGGGTGGCAATCTTGGGACCTCCTCACAACAACTCTGAACCACCACCGCCCCAATCCCATTTTGGGTCAGGACCCCCATGGTTACAATACAGTGAAATTTCAGATGTAAACATTGGAAATCATGAAACAGACCAATTAAAAAACCCTCTGGCCGTGAAATTGACCAGAAAGGGCCGTGAATTTGGTAGGTCCCTACATATGAGCAATACAAACAGAACAATATTTGGAAACTCACCACTAGGTTTCCTACCACCAGGACCAGCAAGAAAAAAGGAAGACACAGCTCTTTCCCAGCTACTTCCATGCAGCCCCACAAGGTTTCAATCCATTCTCCACATAGAATTCGGAATACGATAAGGAATGAATGGAAGAAATCAATCATATGCCAGCGTAAATTGCAGTCTGTGCTTATTTTAGTGCTGCTGGAGTAATAGTTTCCAAAAACCTGCATTCCTACTACAGCAAAAATAAATACAGTGATACCCAAAACCAGTTCGAGACTACCAAAGGCACCAACTGACTGACACATGATTTTCACAAGTTTATTTAAGGCTTGCCATGACTTTGACAATTTGAAGATCCGCAGCTGTAAGACAAAACAAAATAGAACAACGTCAAATAGCAAAAAAATTAAATAATGTATTTCTAACACTCACTTATAAAAAAGTGAGCCCCTAATTTTGATATATTTGTTATACTCAGAAATGCATATTTTCTTGTAGTTTTTTTCTGTCTTATCAGAAACACACAAATTACAATCTGGTAAAAAGTAGAACTATTTGTTCTCAATAATATTTGTTCTCAATGTAGTCCTTTTGCTTGTTAGAGGATGATTTGCAAACTAATTCTGATTACATTATTTGTGTACTTAAAATATTCTTTATTCGCAACTATCCGCCAAATAGTTTGGATGAATAATTTTCAAACTATTGGCTGTTCATGAACAGTTTGAGTTTGCTTATCACTATTTCTTATTTGTGTTGTGCGGCCGCATCATCTAAGTCCCATGGTGTTGTTATTGTTCCCTGACTGGCTGATAGAAACTTATTAATTAACAGAATAATCCATTTCTGAAAATTCATTATGAAGGAGTCATTCATGCTAAAATTCAGGCTTCATGATCATTTTCTTTAATACACAGCAGTTGTCCAAATAAAAATATAACATCATGAATCAAAGCAAATCATACTTGGTGCTTTTATTTTGGACCATAATTGCAAATATATTGTATGTATTATTTGCACCATTAGACCAGCTCAAGAAACAAGTATTCCTATATTATTAGAAATGGTCAAATAATTAAAAACTAATTATGATTTGTAAATATTTTTGTGAATAAAAATGCTCTGTTTACACTCTGATTCGTGGAGTTCTATTATTATTCATTAATATTCTAAGTATGGCTATATCAACTATAACTGACTAATAAGTCCCCCCTGAACTGATGAGCTCCTTTGCTTCAAGTTGTATAGAAACTTACAGGACTGCGTCCTATTACATTACCATGGACCCAAGCTTTTAGGGCCTGATTAAGAATTGATTGAGTTTCATGAAATGGAAACCAATGCAAATTATCTGAAAACCAAGCTCTTCCCCACGCCCCCAATCTCATGGCTCATCACCAGTAATAAGAGTTTTGCATGCCAAATTAGGACTTTAGTGACCCCCTTTTTACCATAACCTCACATAAATATCCCAAGAATATTCTTGGGGAGCGAGAGGGGGAAGGCCCTCCAAATCCCCACCTCCACCAAAAGAAAAGGTCTGGAATGACAGACTGATCCTAATCCTTGCAGAGAAATGATAAGGGGTGGAGAGCCAAAGCAGCAGAGTCCTCTGGAGCCAGGATACTCGAGAGAGACAGCTTCAGAGGTTTTGTAGTATCCAGTATGGACCATTTGGTAAACATTTAAATGTGTTTTTTGATTACGTGACTTATAGTTCTTGTTGGTTTATTATATACTAATACACAGTATCAAGTTTACAAATTCATCAAACAATTTAGATATTAATTGGTCACTTGGATGCAGTCTAGAATTTTCATTGTAGATATTCACTATCTAAAAATAAAATTATTTGGGGGAATGTGGGCCACTGAAATCATGCAAAGTGTTTATTGTTTTGTCAAACAGATAAAAAAAGAGGAATCATTACCAATCTGAAATATTTCAGGTTTATTTTCAAAAATGTTTTTATTGGGTCTATCATAACAATTATGCTGTCCAAAATATTCCAGCCCTGCTGAAAATAGTAGTAGGGATCTAGAGCGATGATTTTGAAGACCATTTCTGCTGTAAAAATTCCAGTGAAGACCTGTGAAAGGGAAAGCAAAACTTAGGTCAGCATAAAGGTACGAGGAGCTTGGCTCCTGGCAGGGCTGCCTTCTTATAAATATAAGGCTAAAATATTATTAATGTTATTATATTATTATTAATATATTAGCCCACACTAATCCACCCATGCAGGCACCCAAGGGCAGAGGAGGTACAAAACAAATTCTCCATTACCCGCAAGCTGATAATTTATCCCTTCCTTCACCCTAAGGGAAAAAAACATGTGAACAAATGAGCAATGAGCCTTGCAACCTGACCTGAAGAACAACAGTTTCACACACTGGTGAACTAGGTGGGAAACAATTCTCTAGCTGAAGTGCATACCGTAAGAATATCCTGCTCCCTGCCCCTTTGCAGTTAAACTGGGGAGCGTTAGCTCAGGGGACTGATTGTCTCAGTTATTCACAATATCATATGAAGAGAAAGGTGATCTTAAAAGTAACAGGACCCAATCCATTTAAAGTTAAAAGTTGCATCTCCAAACAAATCAGCAGTCAATGCAGATTGTGTAGCATACATATAACATGCTGTCTCAGAGAAGCACCCCTTAAATGGTATTCTGCTCCAGTGGATATTTCCAAAATGGTCAGTAGCCCCATGTAAAGCACATTACACTGATTCCATATGGCAATGACAAGCTGTCAATCACTCTAGTTCAACAACCTGGCCAAGAATTTATGATGAAAGGCCCTCTGCTGCGACCTAGGCATCCAGAAAAATTCTCAGGTTTCAAACCTGAGTAAGGAACACTGGGCAAATCCCCCAAACTGAGGAAAAAGCTATTTTCTCCAATTCCTCCAGCTGGTTCCCTCCGCATAACCTTAGTCTTATCTAGACTGAGACACGACCTGCTTACCCTCATCCAAGCCCCATTCTTGGCATAACAATGGTAAGACTGCGGGACTAGCTGAACTTTTATTAAATACCACAAATCTGATTTCTGTTTAATAAAGGATCTATTTTGTCTTCTTTCCTACTGCCCATCTTGACAGGAAGTGAAAGACAAAACCCACAAAACTAAACCTCATTGCTCAACTGTCTCAGCCACTCTAAGGCAGTCATCTAAAGAGTACAGTTGAGTTCCAGGTAAGTTCCCTCAGGACTCTGTCAAAGTCATCTGTGGCAACCAGTAGTCCCAACACAAAAACCCCATCCATTGCAATCAAATCTATCCACACTCTTTTCTTCACCCTCTCACTGATTAGAATCAGAGGGGTAGCCGTGTTAGTCTGAATCTGTAAAAAGCAACAGAGGGTCCTGTGGCACCTTTGAGACTAACAGAAGTATTGGGAGCATAAGCTTTCGTGGGTAAGAACCTCACCTCTTCAGATGCAAGAATGCAAGAATGCATCTGAAGAAGTGAGGTTCTTACCCACGAAAGCTTATGCTCCCAATACTTCTGTTAGTCTCAAAGGTGCCACAGGACCCTCTGTTGCTTTTCACTGATT